>NW_009599531.1:0-14687 GCF_000690535.1 Cariama cristata | reverse complement strand
ATTAATATTAGATATTAGATATTATTCTCGTTTGGCCTTGGTTGAACAGTGTTTCTGGTTATTTGGCCACCAGCCAAATGCTATAATTAGGAATTTACTGCTTTGTTAGCTACAACAGGGCTAAGCATCAGTGTACAGAGCACTCCAGTGCTGTTATTTCCTCTTGAAATGTAAGTTGTTTGCTGCTAAATCTCCTTTTCCCTTTAGTTTTTGCAGAGTCATGGAGAAGCTGAACTGGATAGGGGCTGACCGGTGGTTCTGGACAGTTTTGGAGGGATTGTTGAGTGGTTCAGGTTAGGCTGAGATAAGGGAATTAGCTGAGGCCGTCTGCATGGGAAGTGTCTCCAGGGGGGCTGGTCTGCTGTGGGAAAAGCTGTCTCTCTCCTTACACATTTGCAGGGCATCTGTGCTAACAGAGCAATGTGTTGGCCTGTGCACAGAGATGTGTCTAGCAGAGATGATGAGAAATCAGTTCCCCAGGCAAGAACTCTGGAACCATTGAGATGAACTTGTTCAGCGGAGGAGGAGCTCTGAGCTTTTCTCTGTAACGGAGAGGCTGTGAGGTGTGGGAGTGAGGAGACCTGAATAGTGCTGAGGGCATGGAGTCCATGTGGGTGGCTGGGTTTGAGGGGAGGACAGAGGATGTTGTGCTCTGTTGATTGGGAGGATCAATAATATGATTTTCCTCTAATACTGCAATAAAAATTAAAATTGTTATCCCTGCATTGATATTGTTATCCCTGGGCTGGAAACTATCATCCTCCTTGGAAGAGTGAATCTCATAAGAATATATGAAACCAAATACAGTTAGAAGTAAAAATCCTGATAAAAATAGAATCATCACAGGCATTTTACAATATTGCAGAAAACACTAATCAAGCTAAAATAAAGTGCTTGGAAACTTGAATGTTTTCCTTGTGGGAAATGTGCCCAAACTACTCAGCCTTCCAATCCTTATACCTAAAATTACTGATTAAATTCTCATAATAAAATTAATAATTGATACGCCATAATAGTTTTGTATCTTAGAACATTTGACTGAGATTGACGCAAATGGTTGCAACTAGGGAATGCTCAATGCTACTAGTGCCCAGCGGTTGTTAGCTAAATAGAAACATCACTCCTGGGTGTCCCAGCACTTCTAAGCATTCAAATATCACAAATAAATCAGTTTCCTACTGTACATTGAGCTATATTTGGAACAAGTTTATTTGCAGAAATTGTAGCTTCATCTGGCTGTGCATCTATGAAAAATGAATAGAAGCTTTACCACTCAATAGACATTTTAATGGCAAAAAGTTGCTTAGAAATAGAGCTGGTCAAATGATATCCACAAATAACCTATCTGTAGTTTTTTCTCCTATCAATGTTTGAATAAATTCTGGTTCTTAAAACAATATTTTAAATAGTGGTACCCCATGGTCCTCCCAATAATCAAAAAGCTGTAGTAGAGATCTTGCAGGACTGGAAGGTGCTTTTCGGTCTGCTCATACTGTTAGTAGGGATTTTTGTGTAACATTCATTTATCAAAAAGTCAATGTCTTGGGCCTTTAACCTTTTGATATATTATAGTTCAATACTTACAGGGTTGTGGCACCTCCCTGAAAATGCTGGGTCAACACCTGTTATATGTTTAGAAATTGCTGGTTTATTCCTTGCGCTTTATATATAGCCATACCACAGAAGTGACGAGGACAGCTAAGGCCATTTTACTTCCTTGTTCCTATTAACCTCTCTGAAACACAGGGAGGGAAGAAATGGGATCAGAGGCCTGTCCCTTTGTGCCCTGCCCAGTGATACAGATCGCTGGCAGCAAGTATGAATTGCATAGTACACCTACTTTTAGTACACTGGTGGTGTCTGAATGGAATTGGTAAATTTTATTGGTAAATATCTGGTGCAGCATCTTCAAAAGCAAATACTGGGTCAGTATGGCTCTGCTTTGTGCACTGCCTTTGCCTGTGGCTGGAGGAAAAGAAGAGAGGAGGGAGCAATATTCTTCAGTTTTGTTCTCCACCAGAACAGGAGACTATAAATTCCTAGGAAAGAAGATGAGGAATTCACATCTTGGTGCCACCCCAAGCTTGACTGTGTTCTCTGTTGTTTTGGGGTTTTTTTAGGATTAGGAGCAAATGTTCCTAATCTATGCTTTACATTTCCCATCAGACATATTGTTGATCCTAAGACCTACACAAATCATGGCATTAAAGTAAAAGAAAAGGCTGAAATACTCTTTTCTGCCTCCTGAGCCCTGGAGTCCTGGTGAAGGAGAGAGTTACTACTTATTTTCAGGTTTTCTTTCACAAACATGGAAGTCAGAGACTTAACTTAGTGAAATGAGATTCCTTATGCCTTTGCTTCATGGAGTGTACAGGTGGTTTTTTCAAGTCCAGCTGTATTTGTAAAGTGCATGTTCACCTTTGGGTGCAAAGTGCTAAAAGAATGTACAGACTGTAATGAAATCAGGGACTTTTTTCTATGTACTTCTCTACACAGCACCTAGTACCTCAGGTCCTGATGCAGGTACTGGTGCTTTTAAGGCACTATACCCATTAAGTAATGATATATAAATTGCTGTTATACTGTAACAACTTAACTATACGGGAAAAAGTTTCTTCCTAAATTTTGTTAAGGATCTTCTCTTCAGGCTAATAGTAGACAATGAAGAATATATGAGGCACTGGAAACCCCACTGTGTCCCAGACAAATGGCATTTCGAAGAGCAGAGGATTTTTTCAGTTTCTTATCACTTCCGGTCTTTTTCTGTTGAGTTTTTGTTTTTTATTCTTTTGCATTAACAATAGTACTGACCTTACAGATTCAGAAATGGGCAGGGTGGTATCCTGTAAATCCTGACAAAAATGATACAGACCTTGGAATGAAAAAGCAATTGGACAAAAGGCTGTGGAGAGACAAGAATAAAATTACTGAAAGGCAGTTATGTTAACTCATAGCAGGGTTTTCAACCAAGCCAATAGTACCTCACAAGCAACAGCTGGCAATTTCAGCAGTATGACAACAGACATTTTATCATTGTCCATTACCAGTATGGGATTATTTACTATTCCCCCCAGGAACATGTCCAGACAAATATAGATGAAGGCAATCTCAGTCAGCAAGATACGTCTGGGGTTTTTATGTTACAAGCTTTTTGGTATGGATGATTTGAGGCGTGACCATTTCACCATCTCTGTGAGAATGGTTATCAGCTCAGGTCTTTGCCACTCATTTTGTGATGGCAGAGGATAAGGCTTCAGAGTATGTAGCTTGGCTTATAGCCTAAAATCATCAGAAGCTCCTCAAATCACTGTTTGCTTTACACGCACAAAAGCACATCATCCTGTTTCAGTGGGAGAACTCCAATGATGTATCTGTTTAAAATTGCCCGTGGTGCCTGTTACTTGAGATATATCTGCTGCTGAAGCCTTCATGTGTATTTAGTCATAGAATCAGAAAAAGAGTTTTGGAAAAGATCTTGAGAGGTGCTTTCATTCACCTTTTTCTGCAAGGCAGATCCAAGGCAGGATCCTGCAACCCTGCTATTATAGTCCACAGATCCCCCAGACCTCCTAGCCCTGTGCTTTAATATTTCTTATCACTGAATGCTTTTCCTGATGTCAAACTTTAATCTTCCATTGCAATCTAAGTCCATTAATTCTTGCCTCCATAATAGAAGAGAGCAGTTTTCTTTCTTATCTTTATCTTATAGCTACTTTTAGCATATTTTCATTAAGAAATGTATACCTCTCCTTCTTTTTGCTTCTATAAACCAAACATTTCTACTTCCTTCAATATTTTATCCTACCTCATGTTTTCTAGAATTGCCATTAGTTTTCTCTGGATCATCTCCATTTGAGAAATATCTTTTCTGGACTCTGTGCTCTGGCTGAGATCCTGCAGTTTCTTAGTAGACTGGGAAGATTGCTTTACATGTCTTACTGTCAACTCTCCTTTCTATATATCCTCTTTTGATATTTACCTTTTATGAAACAGCACATCATTGTCCACCTATTGTTCAATTTGCAATTTACTGTAACTCCCATGTCTTCTTCTTCATCAGACCTACTTAATCAGTTCTTCCCCATCTGGCAGCTGCAGGATTGGTTATTCTTGTCCAGGTGCAAACTTCATGTTAGTCTTACTGCATCAGATCTGTTCTCCAATTTTTCAAGATCATTTTGATTTCTAATTCTGTTTTGTTCAATGTATGTGTAGTCCTTCTGAGCTCTGTGAATTTAATAACAACATTTTAATGCAAAAAATTGAATAATATCAAACATACACCTGTAGGACATTCAGTTCTTCCCTCACGTTTGATAGTGCACCATTGATAACTACCTTCTTTGACTACTATCTCCAGTCTGCCTAAATATTTTACTTGGCCTTACAGTAGTTTTATGTTAACCATGATTTTCTTGCTTGTTCCTAGAAAGGTCTCATGTCAAGAGCTTTAGTGAAGTTAACAACTAACACCTATATTTTCTCCTCTATCTATGACACATACTTCTCTATCATAGAAGAGAATTAGCCTCATTTGAGAAAATTCGTTTTTCGCAAATGCACACTGGATGTTATTCATGTCTTTGTTTCCTTCTAGTTGCTTTGTTTGAGGTCAAGTTATGTTTGATTTTTCAAATATTTTTCAGGAATACAAGTAAAACTGAAATTCCCTGAGTTGCCTTTCCCTCTTACATCCATTAATAATGATAGGCACTTTATCTGCTCTTTTTCAACCCTTTGAAATCTTACTTGGCCTCCATGGTTTCTTAAAAATCACTAAATCACTAAATAACTTGAAAATGTTTTCTTCATTGAGATGGGTGAATTTGTAAACATAATTTATTTAAACCTTGTCCAACCTATTTTTACTTCATTCTGGTTTCTTTATGCTTTGTCACTGATGTTGATACTGAGAGCAAACTTATCATAGTTGAACAATACAAGGAAACCAACCTCCAAAAGTTACTATTAATGACTTTAATGCAAGTAATAAGAAAAATCTATCAAGTAAAAAAGTAACTATGCTGATCTGCTAGTAATGTTCTCAAAGTCTTCCAACTTGTTTACTTCTTCGCTAAAACCTCTCAGTGTATTTAGGTGTTGGCTTAAGGAGTAATGTGTCCTCTCATTATGAAATGCATGCATTTCCCCTCAATTTTCTTGCAGTGATTTTTCTTATGTCACTGATCCTCTAACTGTGATTTGAATCAGTTAAGATATCTGTTGTCTTTCATCAGACTAAAAGGAAACAGTGTAGCTCTAATTAATACCGGGATGTTTTTCATGGATGATTCAATCCAAATGGTGTGTTTGCCATGGTCTCTGAAAGCCCAAATCTTTCTTTGGAGAAAAAAGAAACAGTGACAACTCGGAGCCCTTGAGGTAAGGGTGATAATTTTTAGAGGCAGAGTTTGTATGGAAATTGTGGAATACACTGTAAATGTCCAACACATTTCTAATCCTGAATGTAATAGGATCATTTTTCTGAAGCTGATAGATGGAATAGTGTGTTTGTAGAACAGTGTGTTTGTAATACAGTGTGCTTGTAAATTTTTCTTGGTCTCTGATTCCTATACCTAGGTGACTTTATTTATTTTGAGGGTGTGAGGCAAAATTAATACCAGCAATGAATAATTTTAAGCTGGGATGACCTCTCTGAAGAGTGTAACAAACACATGTGAAAGTCACAGCATATTGTTTTTCAGAATTTAGAAGGTTTACATTTTTCTCGCATTTTTTATTTCCTGTCCACTTTAATTTATTCACTTTGGGAACCAGAGCAGAATCTATGAATGGTAAAGAGACAGACTATTTTCAATGTAGTGCTTTCTCAGAGCTAATGCAAGATAATACTCTTCATCTTGTGCGTGGGAATAATTATGCTTGGTTATCCAGAACTACTTCTCCAAGCCATTCCTTGAAGGATTTTTCTTTTCTCACTTGTGGTCATGCTTTTTTATGTTTTATACAAAGCAATGCATCCTTTCCACCAGCAGAAAATAAAATTATACTGTATTGGATGCAAGAGGGCAACGGGGCTCCTCTATATGAGGGAAAGTGTTAAATTCTGCCTCCTGTTGCAATGAAGGCTGTGTAAATGGGTCTTTTTTTTTTTTTCCCAGAAGCAATTATTTCGGGGCTCCTCTATATGAGGGAAAGTGTTAAATTCTGCCTCCTGTTGCAATGAAGGCTGTGTAAATGGGTCTTTTTTTTTTTCCCAGAAACAATTATTTAGTGTAATAAACTATATCTGTAGGAGACTGTAAACCTTCACACAAACCCAGCCCCTTTCCCTCTTGCCTGTTGATTTCCAGCTTCTGCTGCCCAAAGAGCAGCTCTATTTGTCTCACTCATCCTGCAAGGACAGAGGGCAGAGGGCCTGCCAGTGAAGCCACTCTTCAGACTGGGTACCAGTAAGCCACAGGGAACCACCAGCACTTTTCCACTGCAGAGATGTGTGTCCCCTCTGCGATTTCCTTGTGTTACAGGTAATTGTGGGTGTAATTCTTACCTGAATATGTTATTTGAGCTTCTCTTTAGACCCAGCAAAAAAAAGGCACTGTATCTAAACTTTCTTTCAGTCGCAAAAAACCCAGAAAATTCAGCTGGTACTGGCATGAAATCTTGAGAAGTGGTTTAACTACAAAAGTGTGAAAAATGCTGAGCAGGGGAAGATGCCTCTTTGACAGCACCTAGGAAAAAATAACAAAATTCTTCCATATAGCCCGGTCCAGGTTGAACTGTGAAGCAACAGGTTCCCCTACAATTTATGAAACCAAGGGAGACAATGCTCTTCCATACTGTCTCATTGGTGCTCAAGATGCTCATGCTGACTAAAAAGGCATGAGTTGGCTGTTTTCCCATAGCTGTGCCATTTACACCTGGAGATTCTTGTCCTGTGTATGGTTAAAGAAGGTTTATAATTTCAGCAAAGTTGCATTTTCACTCAAACAAATTTCATTTTCATTCAAACTTTTGAAAATAAATTTTTTCAACAGATGGACCTCAAGTACAAAGAGAAAGCACAGCCACAGAGGGACCAAGGAAAAGTATTTTCCCTGACAAATTTCAGTTAGTTAAAAGGATAGAATGACTGTAAGATTTATTTTATTCCTATATACCATTATGGATGTTTAAATTTGTACTAATTGTTTATGAGCCATGAGAAGCATGGACCTTGGTAGGATATGTGGAGTGTAAGTATAAAGTAGAGGTTACTCATCTCCTTCCAGAGTGAGCAGCCTGGAAGACATGATGTATATTAACTAATATATGGAGAAGTGATGAGGTAGAAAGGAGCAGAGGGAACAACATCAGTAGATGTGACACCACCACCAAAACTCACAACCTTAGCAGATGTCTTAGAACTTTTGAGCATTGTGATTTATCCAAAGTATGTGGAAAGAAGTGAACGTCTGAAAATCTCAGCTTCCCATTTTTTATTGTCTTAAGTTGCTAGATTTATGACCATAAAGAAAAGCTTGTAATGCAACCAGGAAATGAGAAAAAAAACACCCAGAACTCACAGAATTAAATTCAAAAGCCATCAAGTTGGACTTGATGATCCTTATGGGTCCCTTCCAACTTGAGATATTCTATGATTCTATGATAAAAAATCCTAAAATATATTTGCTTATTAAAGAAACCCCCATATTATTCTAAGAAAATCTTGATTTTTCTGGCAGAGAAGTGTATTCTTGTGTTGGAACAGAACAAATAGATAGACTTTCAGTTTCTTGCTACTTGGAAACTGGTTGCCTAATTTGCCCTGAAATGAAAATATAGAAAGATTGATTTCCTTTGGCAGGTCTTAAGCCTATATGTTAGCAATAAACATGAGCAACTGAAATATACGTATTTTGAAAATATTCAATCAATTGCAAGCTTTTCTCATAGCAATGCTGTATTTTAAGTTTGTATTATTAACTTCGATTCACTGTAACTTAACAGACCAACATTTCTCCTGTTACAGCATCCCAAAAATTGAGAAATTAATTCCTTTCCCTCCCATCTTATTCCTTTTAAGAAAGAAGCAGGAAGTGAAATGTGCTTAGATTCTGGGAAAGGGGCAAAGAAGAGTGAATATGTTAATAACCCTGAAAAACTGGAATATTTAAATATGAGTGGGAAGAAGGAGGTGAAAAACAGAGAATTCCCTTGGGAAAGGGCTAAAGGAGGATAATTTAGGCATGTTGCTTTGTAGAAAATGCATTCCCTTTTACTATAGTTTTTGCTAAAAGTCCTGTTAGTGTTTGTCTATTCTGTTCCTGCAGTTTTCCTGACAATTAGCAAAATTGTTAATAAAGTCAGTACCAGTTGTATTCTTAATACAACTGAGACAAAGGGTCAAAATCTTCACTATTTATTGCATCAGTAAATGCAAAACACAATTGTCAGGTAGAGTTACTGATTTCCTGTGAATCTTGTGGAGTGTATGGGGCAAATTCTGGTTAGTGGATTTTCATTTTCATGGGAGAATTGTCATGATTCATTCTTTCATATAAATGCAATTTTAAATGTAACATTTTTTTTCCCCTGCTCGGTGGCATCCCCTTAAAGGGCTGGAAGATACTGAAATAATGAAGTATTTTTTCTAGGAGTAAGCAATATAGCACACTGTAATATATTATTACAATATTTGACTATTTCCTATGAAATCTCTGTGCTTTCACAGTTTCTTTCTTTTGCCTCGTTCATATTGCTGTTTGCTCAGTTTCCATTGAATTCCACAAGCAATTTTTCTTAATGGTAACTACGTTGCAAATTCTATGGAAAATAACATACTGTCTTATATTGTAGTAACAGGGATTATTTTATGTCTCGTCACAAGATCTTTTTGCGACCACAGTGGTATAAATTGATAACTTAATGATTTATAGACGTCTTATTTCATTATTACCTCAGGAATATTTAATAATCTCTTGTTAGCATGATTACAATAATAAGTGTCACCTACGCAGTGACAGAAGATACATTTTCTGCCTGTGCAAAGCTATTTGCTTTTCTTGCCTCTCTTTTTAGTGTCCTTTTTGGGTCGAGAGCTATTAGAATCTCCTGGTTGCCTTTTTCTTCAGAAAGCATCAACAGTGCTTGTAACCTGTTTCTTTCATTAAATTTACTAGAGATTGCTAGTGCTGGACCACAAAAATCAGGATCCCTTTTTACAAATTGACCCTTTGATAGCAGTGTGGCTGAGAGGCAAGTGGTCTGGGACCACCCTGTCACTTCTCAGCACAACCACTTTAAGTTGGCAGATGATGCATGTTAGTTTTATGATTTCTGTAAGGGATGCATCTCCCATCCCAGGTTTTGTTATGTGTATTACGAGAGCAGGGGGGTTTAATTTTAACTCACCTTCATCATATTAAAGCTGGGTTAGTATATTCTGAATGACATCAGCAGAATATCTTAGTAATGATGTAGAATTCGTGTTTATAGTAGTGTGAATTAATGAGGTTCAGTATAGGAAAAATGTTGGTTTGGGGTTTATTTAGTTGGATTATTTTTATGCTAACAAAGATGAATTAAAATATTAATAATTTTCAAGACAGTCTGAGTCATACAGTCTCCTCTGTTCTTCCGCAGCCCAGCATTTCATAATGCTATTGAATTATGCTATTAAAATGTGAAGAAAGTTGTAAAAAATCTACCTATGTAGTTTTACAGTATTGTTTTCACTTCATTAGGAAGGGCTTTTGTATTCTAAAGCTAGTGTTTGAAACGGAACAAAGGAAATGGGCTGAACACACACAGTAAAAGAAGATTATACACTGCTGTGAATTTCAAAGAGAAATTACAAATAAACAGATGAGGTAGAGAAAATATAATGTTCTTCTACATGTTAGTGTACAAATCACCTTAAACCATTGCTCTGTACTGTCTGCAGGTGTTGTCAAAGTAAGCACACAAGAAAAAAATAAAGTAGCTGCCTCACTATGGCTTTATGCAATGACGTTTTACAATACTGCAAAATCAGGCAACGTCCTTTCTAGCAACATTACAAGAAGAGAAACAAAGATTCAGAATTCAAATAGCAAACATCCAGTTTCCCAAAGTTTGAATTTTAAATTGATAATTTACATAAGATATTCTAGTAACATTCACCCTTCTGGGTCTATAACTGTGTATCTGGGGAAAGAGATTATCCCACATTTGCCTACTGCAGGACTGTGATACCTTTTCCTGCAGCACATGGTGCTATGAGCTACCATCATAGACAGGGTATTGGGCCAGATGTATAAAATTGTAGTTTGTGTGGGGATGTGCACAAACTTAAGAGGTGATTTTTGGCATGACAAGTATTACTGCAAATATTCCTACGTAGAATCTTTCTTATGTAAGGTGTAATAACAGTGTTTTCTCCCAATGACTTTTGAGTGCGCACACATTTTCTGTTTCCCCACGATGACAAGCAACAATTTCCTTCTACCTTTTGTCCTAGTGTCAGCTTTTACTGTGCTGCTCATTTAGTGGTGTTGAATGTCCGGACTATTGATTCCATTGAATTTTATGTACGTGTTTTCTCATAAATTGATAGAAAATGCATATCTTTCCATATAATTAGAACTTGTTATTAAAAATTAGAGAAGTTCTTCTGTCTAAAATTGGAGAAATACTTTGAAAACCCTTTGTAATGTGTTTTTTGATTATCAGACATTAGTTGCCACTAGTACTTGCTTCTTGTGTATAGCTGTAAGATATCAGCACTTATTAGTTAACTATTTTCTGCTGACTCACCATGGAAAACAGCACAATAGTGGTCTTGAGCACATATCAAATTGAGTAACTATATATTTGTGTGCGTAAAATATTGTCTGTATGTATATACATACATATATATGGGCAGATATGTATGTTTTTCAGTTTGTATGTGTATCTGCATACGTATATAGAGATACATATGAAATTACACATTTTTCATGTTGTTGGTGACTCATTTTCCAGAGAGATTTTCAGAGCACTCAGTAGTGTCTGAAGAGCTGATCCCACAGAGTATGTCAAATTAGATAACAAATCCACGTTTTAAGCTTGGGAATTTTGGAAACACAGGTTCAAAAGAAATATATGCACCAATTCAGTTTAGTTTCTTCTAATGAATATACATAAAGGTTTCCCACTTCTGAAGACAGTGCACTTCTATTTTATGTTTCTTTAAGCTTTCTCATCTAATTGATAGAACTTCAGGGCTGTCAGTTCCAGGCAGTCTCTGTATTGTATTACACCAGACCTTGCTTTCAAAAAATGGCTACCAACTCAGCTTCTGAGTGACAAACAAAAATGTCAGCATTAAGTACAAGACAATCTTTGCTCAGTGCTGCAAACTTCCGTATAGTTCTACTAAGAATTTAGTTTCACTAAGACCCCACAGAGTAGAAGGAATCAGAGACTGTGCTGTAAGCCCAAGTTTAGCATGTAAGTCTCCTTTTACACTGTTCCACAGTTATTTGTGTTGCAGCCGCTGTCATTCCCATTGTAGATCCCTCCTCTTCTTTTTAATAAGCTATGTTAGCATGAGAAAAGCTGCCAGTGTACAGTGTATATAGAGGCGAGGTAACAAGGAGGGAGCATGCTTTTAACTCTTCAGTATTTTTCTTTTTAAAACTTCAAGCGCAGTCAAATATATCAATAAAATCTGGCTGAAATACTGCAAATAGTTCTTTTACTATTTTTTTCTGCAGCAGTCAAAACAGTGTCAATACTGAAGTGAGCTGACACCAAAATACATTTGAAAGCGTTGTTAATACCAAGGTCTCTTTAAGGTCTCTTTAAAAAACAGTTTCTATTAAAGCTTCAATTTGAACTCTTTCTTTTGCTTTAATTTATACAGAAGACATCTCTGAAGAACATGACCTGCTTTACATCATTCAAATGCATAATACAATAGAAAATTTTTCTTTTCATCTGACCCTATGGGAGATGTTTTACCACCCTAGTGCATATGCCCTGGTAGTGTTACAGCAGATGACACATAAATGGAGTGACATCATTCACAACTGATGATTAAATACTTCCTAGGGACTCACAAAATAGTTCTGCAGAAAATGAAAATGGAAACTAGGTGATAATTGGAGCTTTCAGGCTCCCTTATTGTTCTGATTTTTCTTTTTTTCCTGAACATGTTATGCCTGTATCTTGTCTTTTAACAGTAGATTAAATATTAACTGTGTTGTTTATTGGTATTTTGTATGATTTAAATGATTGATTTACACCTAAACAAGTGAAATCATACTACTGTTCAGAATAATAACTGTTACATCTTGCTGTTTTAGTGACCTTTAATTCAAGGACACTTTATAGTGATAATTTGAAGACATTAATGTAATATACCCATGTACTGTATTTTTATGATCATTTTTCATATAGGTAAACTGGGAGCAGAGGAGGGCAAGGGCAGTGACAGGTACAGATATCAGAAGTCCTGACTCTTGTACACTGTCTCTAGCCTTAAGATTCAACCACCCTTGTGGTTTTCTGCAGAGAGTAAAAGTCTTGCACAGTCATGACCTGAAAATAGCATTAATTGCAGAGTCTCTGTGGGATAATGGTGTAACTTCTGACTAATCAAACAATAGATATATCCTAAGAAAAAGAAAACATTTACAGCATCTTTGGTGTGGATAACAAGTCTGCATTTTGAACTTTACAAAAAGACTAGCATTGATATTTGTTTTATTCTTAACTGCATGTAGTTGTGATATGCAGATGGAAGTGTGCAGTAACAAAGAAGAGGCAGATGGTTATTTTACAATGAAGTAAGGTTTTTCTGTATTTAAAGTTGCTTATTTGAGGTATGGTGGACAGTTTACCTGAACACATGAGAAAAGTTAATCCCTCCACCCCAACCTTTGGTATACAAAACTTGTACCTCCAGTAGGAAGTGTAATAAATGCCAGGTTCTTTGGGTACTAGCTGTTTGCATTAATGTTTTCTGTGCTAGATCTGAAGTCATAGATTTCCTGTCAGCAGTTCTTTATGCTTGCGGTGTGTGATAAGTTGAGCTGTAAGTAGAAAACAGTGCCTGGTGCTGTCTATGCCGACATGCTGAATATTTTTAGACCACACACGTATGTAAAAAATATACTTTTTTCCACCAGTTACAGTTCAGTACTGAAACTTTGAAGGAATTACTCACTGCATTGCTTAGGGAGTTAGTCACAGTAATATCAAGAGAAAAATGAACACCTCCTCAACATGGCTAGAGGGACTCCCAAGAAGGAAAAGGGGGTATATGAGATTTATTGACCCAGTCACCATAAATAAATATAATAGCATAAACTTTGTCACTCAGCTCAGATCTCAGATCTCTTTTTGGAGGAGGAGGGGGAGGCAGAGCATAAAGAGGAAGCCCTTTCTATTTCTATGAAAATGAGGAATGGCAGAGTGATTGTTTCCATGACCACTGCCCACTTCTCTACAGTCATTCTGCCAGAAGTCTTGTGTGAAAATAGTAAATTCCTTGGAATACTCTAGGCTTCATTTTGTGCCTTTATGAAGACTAATTCATTACTCTGTTTTCTTAACAGTTTCTGAATTTTTCACTGCTTTGGTAGCCACACACCATGGCCTTTCTCTTTTAGCCAACAGAAGATACAAGATGCCTTATACCTTCATCCCATAGGTCTATCTTCACACACAACAACTGCAAATCAGAGATTCTTTTCTAGGTATATGTCACTTTAAATATACATGAAATTAAAAGATCCCTAAACTCTTAAAGCTGTTATAAATAATCCATTATGGGTTTTGGATGTCTCTGGAAATTCCTGAGACCTGAACTCAGTTTTGTGTATATGTTTTCTAGGCCATCAACATTTGATTTTGTTTTTATAGTTAATTTTAATTGATTTTATTATCTTTTATTTTACTTATATGTTTAAATTTATTTGATTTCTCTTGTCAGAAAACAAAACTTTAGCATAAAAATGAAATTGACATTTGGGGAATGTCTATACAACAATAAAAATATGTTTCAAGGAAAGCTATATTGTCCTCAGTAGAGTCAATAGAGTCTACCAGTCAAGCAAGCTTCTCAATTGCACAAGAGGAGCTTTATAACACCAAATTTGTCCTCCAGCACTTCTGTCCTACAGAGTGCCTAACACAGAAGCAGGGCTTTAGGCTCCTACCTACAAAGTACTTAAGTACATATATAACTTAAATTTTATTACTACTTCCATTGAGTTTAGTGGGGCCATTCACATGCTTAATGTCGTGTATCTGATTAAGCATATCAGGAAACTGAATCCTAGCCTGGACCAGAGTACATAACCTGTTCTAACTCAAACAGAGATTTAACTAGAAATGGGCATACCATGTTTTGCTTTGTTTCTTTCCATAGCTAGAAAAATGCTGATTTAATTCTCCTTTGAAAAATAGTAATTTAATTTTTGCGGGAATAACATTATAGGAGCTTAAAACTGCCTAGTTTTCTCTTACCTGTTTTGACTATGTGTGTCAAATAAGCTATTTTGGTTAATTATTAAATGCACTTTTTTACAATTAGCTGTTCTTCTCCCTTCTTCCTATTAGGTGACTGGTCTCCTTGTGTTTCTGTGAGAGCATGGCTCTATTTCATGTGTCAGGCGTCAGGCAGTAAAGTGGAAGTATTCTGCGCTTTTGAGATAGAACGATTTTAATTAAGAAATTATTAGGGAGATACTAAAGCTGACATTACCTTCTCGCCAGCT
>NW_009599530.1:4376-14748 GCF_000690535.1 Cariama cristata | reverse complement strand
CATTGAGTTCAAGGCAGTCAAAACACTCTCTAACATATAAAGCCGCTCCGCCTCCTCTCTTTCCTTGCCTATCCCTTCTGAAGAGCTTATAGCCATTCGTTGCAGCACTCCAGTCATGAGACTCGTCCCACCAGGTTTCCGTGATGGCGATTATGTTGTATCCTTCCTACTGCACCATGGCTTCCAGCTCTTCCTGTTTGTTGCCCATGCTGCGTGCATTGGTGTAGATGCACTTCAGTTGGGCTACCGATCTCCCCTCTAAGACTGACCTGCTGCCCCTAGGCTCATCTCCAGCTTTCGGGGTTTTATCCCCATCCCCCTTCAGACCTAGTTTAAAGCCCTCTCAATCAGCCCTTCCAACTCATGGGCTAGAATCCTCTTCCCTCTTTGAGACAGGTGAACTCCATCTGTCATCAGCAGGCCTGGTGTTGTGTAAACCTCCCCATGATGAAAGAAGCCAAAATTCCACTGATGGCACCAGCCTTTGAGCCAGAGAAAACCATCTATTTAGAAATATGTACTTTACATTGAAGTCTGAAACTTCATGCCTCGAAACTGATTAAACATCTTCAGCAGTCATTACATGTGTGAACAAAACATGTTTGTATAACACTCTACTCCCATTCTAAGATTATCCCATGAAGAAAAACTTCATTTATTTGTGGGGAAAAAAAAAAAATAAATAGGAGCATGAGAAACAGATACACCTTGGAGATAAATCAGTTTCTCAGGAGCTTGTTTGAGTCCTAGGTCCTTTCTGAAAATAGGTTAATGAGAGAAGTAGAAGTTGGTTTTCCTGTGAATTCTTGCATGTAGAAAACATACTCGTGACAATCTCCAGGAATTCGTTTGGACCATATTACATCTTTATGTGATTGTCTAAGAAACATGGTGGAACCTAAGTGAGATTCTAAAAGTTCACAGGTCTCATGTACAAGCTTTAGGAACATAACTTGCACTTCTCTGTTTTCTTTTTCACCCAAGGCCATTAAAGAGCTTTTTCGTTTGAACTTTTGTCTATGTATATCTCTCATCTTCCCAGCTTATCATCAATGCACTACATAAAGAAACTTACCACTTCATTTCAAATACAGAAATATAAAAAAGCATAAGAAAAAATACTCTCTCAAATCCACTGTTTACTAACTTGCAGTCTTACAGTGGACAGCATGAGCAAGCATCAAAGTAAACACAAAAATTGACCCATTTGTTGCTGACTCATGCTAAGAGATTACCACCTTCTACCTCATTTTTTCCTCTCTAACCTGTCCTGATGTCCCTACAGCCATGTTTACCACTGCTTAACAGTTTTCTTGTTCATCCTCTGACCTGGTTTTTGTGGAAGACAAGGGACATATTGTGAGCAACGCAGACACACTGAATATGGACTACATGACTATCTGAACACATGTAGAATCATTTTATGTTAGCAATAAGCTGGAGGGTATTTTAAGAATGCGATAAGATGTGGGAAAGCGCAAAGAGTTATGCAGGGAGGTAAGCTTGTGGGGCAGGAGATAGATAAGCTTGAGAAACAAGGCCATGGGAGCAGAATATAGGGGAGGAGTTGTTGGGGGGAGTTGAACCGCGTGGACAGCAATGCTTAGCAAATCATGTATAGCCGATGAGCGCGTGGACAATGCATGGCACTAATCATAAGCTGAGCTATCGCGTGTTTAGAAAATGCAATCTGTATATTAAGGGCTACTGCTTGCTAATAAAGTTGGCTTTCTTCTGATCATATTGGTCACGTGAAGAGTCCGTGAATTTCGTGTCAGGTTTTGTTGAGTTACTCTGGTTTAACTTGTGAAAACCAAACCACTTCGTTTTTGTCCAAGCACTGCTCTACACAGTCAGATTAAATGACAAAGGGGTGATCAATCAAATTATAAAAACGAGACTGGTAATTTTGAGCAGTTGACGGCTATGACGTCTGAATCCAGACCCTACTGAACTGAAAGATTGCCTGCAAACATAATGAAATGTAGAGATGTCACATTTGCTTAAAGTCCTCAATACAATTTTCAAAGTAGCCTCATTTTGTTTCCATAAAAATATACAAACAAGATAATTTTTCAGGAATGCTTGTCACAAAGACTGCATTCTGTGAAAATGAAGTTTGGGATTTAATTGATATTACTGCCTTTCAGAGATTGTAAGATTAGAATTTTAGCCATAGTGAAGTTAACCTTTTCTTAAGACTCTGATTTGACACTGCAGTGAAATCTTTATGATTAACAAGACCATAAATCTTCATTATCTAACTAAGAATTTTCCTGTAGTCTATGGCTTTGTCTACGTTCTACCCAGCAGACTAGTTCTTCTACACAAAAATTTATGTGACTGAGAGAAGATTCACAAAGTAACACAAAATGCTGCACAAAGCCCTCCTTATTTTTTTAGGAAATAGAATTTATCTGCATATAGCTGATTAAAAATAAGGAAGAAGGAAAATCCAGACTAAATTTAGGATTTTCAGTGAAGATTAGCATTTTTTAAGGTCCTCAGTGCACAAAAATTACTGTTACATTCAAATAGCAAAATTCATGACTAACAAATTCTAATATTACATTACAGGGTTTTTGGGGGCTAATGTTGCTCCTAAAGGCTGCATAGCAATAGTATATGTAGCATTATAGGCATATATACATAACTTTATACATATATAGATATACATATATATACAAATGTATTTTAGACATATGCATATTATATGTGGCATTAATCATTGAAAACTGTTTAGAAGAATCTTATAGAGCATCAAATCCAGTTTGTTGTGTGAATTCCTTAGTGCTGGGCATTTAGAAGATAGAAAAATCAAGTAAGTGAATGATCATGGGTTTACTAGTGTTAGCTCCAGGGTTTTTTTCAAATCTTAAAAAAGATATGTTGTAAAGTTTTGTGATGTTTTCACTTAAAAGTAATAAAAAGTTACCTCAAACTTGAAAGTTTTTGAAAAATTTAAGAATGATAATTTTCTGCTGTATAATAATGGCAAATACACTCAAAACATGAAAAATTACTCTGGTTTCTTTCTATGTAAGGAAATGAGGCCAAGTTCAAAATCAATATAATCAGGCTCAACTCTGTTTTAATAGTTTTTAGCAACTCTACATCTCTATCTCATCAATGCTACTGTGATGCTTGGAAGTGGAAGAGTTTACAAAAATTAAAAAAAAAAGAAAGATCACCATGACATTACACCTAACTCACTACTTCGTAATGGTGTTGCTTTGAGTCTAATTTGAAACTGGAAAATATCATTATAGAAAAATAAGAGTTTCCCCATAATAGCCCACACTTGATATCTCAGCTGTAAGGTACCGAAAAACACAAAATCTAGAAGAGTGTGTTGGAAACTCACATTTAACAGGTAGATTTTTGCAAATAATAATTCCATGAAGACCAGCTGAATCACCAATGCACAATCACTGTAAATCTGAGACATTTGCTTGGCTCAGCAGTTTTAATACACAGATCAATTTTGCATTACCTCCTTCTGGCTGTGAGTGCCTCTGTGTGCTCACAGAGGGAGATCATAAAACATTTATAGGCCTAAGAATGTAAATTGCAGCAAAGAGCGAATCCTCAATCTGTGGACAGACCCTTGAAAGAGATTTTTCTGAGAAGTCTTCAGTAAGCATTTGCTCTGTCTCACACCCCATAAAAATTTTCATTTTCATTTCCTTTACAGAGTTTACCTTTTGATTAGTACTTAAGATTCTAATATTTAATGCTAAATGCTACATATACTAAAAATAATATACAATAATATTAGTTGTTTACTATTAATGTCCCATATACCAAAAAGAGCAGAAAGATAAACAACATTCCAGTTCTACTCTATATGATAAAGCCAAAAAATAATTCAAGTAAAATAGAAAGATCACACTGACAAAAGAGTGCATAATAGCACTTTGCAGTACAAGGACTGGCTTCTTTCAGATCAAATATGAATAGAAAGATGGCTTATTTAGTATTATTTCACATTACTTTCTTGTGTGACAAAGTTCATATTGAGTGCTAAAAATGTCCAACTTCTCCCTCAATATTCTGTCATCAAAATCAAATAATCTTTTCAGTTAAGCATGCTATGGTCGTTGAGCTCCTGATTAAGAAGTCCATTTGAGGCTTCGTACCTTACAGCGTAGGCACTCAAAGTCTTCCTGAAAAAGTCTACAGAATAAAAACAGTACAAAGATTTCAAGTTCTGAAACATGCAGGAATTCAGTAATAAGAAAACCACAGAATTCTCAGACTCTTGGTGTATGTACATCTTTCATAGTTTTTGGAAAAAGGGGTAAACTGGGCAGGATAGAGACAAGCATGCCTTCTGGCAATCACTAACTACAGGTTTGACGACTGTGACTAAATCAGTGCTGAAACTATTCTATTAAAAAGTGAGAACCAAGGAGAAAATACACCATGAAATAGTTATACAAAGCCAGTGTTCAGCCATAATGACTCAGCAGGCTGCTGGTATTGTCCACATCACACAGATTCTGCTGGGGAGAAACTATGAAATAAGGCAGGGAAAAAAGGCAATACTACTGACAAATGAAATTTGGAGAATGTCAAACGCAAGATACATCTTTATTCATGGCACAGGACTGGTATACATCCACGTCTGACAACCGAGTAGTCCATCCTACTTAACTCCTGCTTCAACTTCTTCTTCCACAAATGTTAGAAAGCTATGCTATTAATTCAAAAACTAGAAAAGTACTAGTCTTGAATCTGATAAGAATCAAATGACTAAACAGCAAACAGGTATCCTATGCATATATACATGTTAGGAAGGTGGTTTTTAGAAGGTTTTGGTGTTGCAGAATCACAGAGTAGTTGCTTAGAAGGGAGCTTTTGAAATTGTCAAGTACAACCAATATGCTCTTTTGCATACACTCAGTTGTAGTTGGAATTTCCTTCTTCATCAATCCCTAAGCTGTTCCTTTCGGTCCACCTCATGCAAAGCAAACAGTGCACTCCTATAATCAACTGCACAGGATTCAGGAGAAAAAGAAACAGCAATATGCAATTCACTTACAGTGACATTTATTAAGCTCTGAAGGTCTCGTCTGAACATCAGTGAACATCATATGTTGATTTTACAATATTTAGTTCTTTGTGGGTTGAAATGGTATTTATATGTCTTGCCTTTCTATGATAATAAAAATTGAAATCTAATATCCACAATGCCTGGCTTCAACCACAACTTGAGTTTGGCCTTAGAAATGACAGATGAAACTTCTAACATCTAGGCAGGGCAGATGCTGGAAAATATATGCAAACGCATAAATGTAGGAGTCAGAACATGCAATTTCTCTGCCTACCAATAGCAATGATTTTTGTTTTCTTTCAAATTTGGAAGTCATTTAGTCTTATCTACATAATGGGAATAACAGCTATTTGACAGGTTGCTCAATCACAGAGTCTATTCTTGGATCCCTGGGTATGTAAGGTAGCAATTACACACCTTTCTTCCTCTGTCACCTCCAGTCTGTTGTGTCAGTTACTATCTCCAGCTCAACTCCCTAACTCTCTCATCCCAATCCTGGTTCTCACTTCCACTCAGTATTACACTGTAAATCCAGACTTTTCTTGTCACTGAGCTCTTCAGCTCAGTATCTGCTCTTGCTATGCTCTTTCCAAGGGCTCATCAGTTATTTGTCTTTCTGCATCCTGATATCCTCTATGGGAGCTATGACAGCGGGAACCTGGAAAGTAGAGGGAAGCTAATTTCACGGGTCTCTGTTTCAGTACCTTCTACTACTCCCGTCCCTTGCTGCAAGAAGAAGAAGATATAACAAAAGTTTTACTCAAGTCTAAAAGCCCCAAGCTGGAACATGTACAGAATAGACAATCTTTCACAAAGTTAAATGCCACATTCTGAAATTAAAGTCTTCATGAATCACATGGAAAACTGTGGGGGTTTTCATTTTTTCCTAAAGCATAGAATTTGGACAATTTACAATGATTTAAAGGATTTTCAGGTGGAAGACAAATATAAAACCCAAAAAAACCTCTCCACCCATCAGGTCAATGCAATATCCTTGACAGATTTCAAGAGCCTTTCCAGACAGAGAAAATTTCTTAGCAAAAAGAAATTGTTTTATGTTTGTTTGGTTTTTGGTTGTGTTTTGTTGTTTTTTTTTTATGGACAAATTACAGTGTTTTCCAGTGTCTCCTGACAAATGGGCTGGTGTTTCCAACATTGTCACCTGAATTTGACCTGAGAGAAACATATCACCTGAATCAAAAATTTGCAAAGTTACACAAAACTTCAAAAGGGTAGTTAAAATGCTAAGTGTGCCATAAGAGGTAGTGTTGTTATCTGAACCTCCTGTAACAATGCTGGGCCGTACTCCACAGATCATAATTTCCTGTAAGAAGAGACATTCACTCTACCAACATCTGTAAGTGAGTTTTAGCACTTTTCAATATTAAATAATGAATTCTTTCTGATTGTGTAATGAGAACAGAAAGGTAAGAGTGTGGAACTATCATAGTATTTTTCAATAAAAATTTGGTGCAAACCAAATGAGTAAAGCTTCCACACTTCTCCATTCTGATCCTGAAGACCAGAATCTATGTAAAAGAAAAAAGTTTATTCCTTTCCCATTAGTAGTGCTACTCTCTGCAAGAGCTGATTTTAGTCCATCACAGCAAGTCATTCAGATTCTGTCCTATCGTTTATCTGTTAAAACTACAGTTCATCTACAGCATTCAAGATTATAATTAATCTCTACAATCAACTTTGAGAGATTGTTCCACCTCTAAGTGCATCCCCCACTTGTTCTTCATCAAGAAGTGTAGGTGGTTTCCCCCGCAATTATTTCCACACTGTCAAAAATTTGTCAGTGGAAGCATAGCAATGCATGCTTGTAACAAACTGAACAAGGTCATCGTATTTCAGTGCTTTGAGATGAATCATGAAGTACTTGTAACTCTCAGGATCAGGACAGAATATCTCAGAAAGGTTGTACAAAGTCCAGAGATGTGGTAATTTTAGTTCCAGACAGTTTTGCTCCAAGAAAATCAAGAATGATAATTTACAAAAGTCTGTTTAGGATTGCTTTGATCAGGGCAAGTCTTACACTAGTTTTTCTGCATTCTTGGTGTCAGATATGATATCCTAGCAAGGATGGAGTAGGAGTATTATATATTTGTAGCCTTTGTACCAGGGAGTGTCTTTCATGAGGTTAAGTTAGAAAATGAATGCACATACCTAGGAACAGCCGCTAATTTTTTATTTTTTTTTTAATTTCTGAACTGAACTTTCCAAGAACTTTGGCAACTTCACAGATATTGTCTGCTGCTTGATCTACTGTTATACAGTCATATTAACATTAACAGTTGTTTCTTCAGCTGCACCAGTGAAAACCATAACACCATTGCAATTGACACATGGAAATTTCAGGACAATGGATGGGCAAAAGAAAGGTGTGTCGTGTTAGTGCATGGCCCCACATGAAAACATAAAAAAACCTTTTGGTTCTGATTTTGAAGAGGGTGTCCAAAGTCTTTGCTAATTCAGTAGACAAAGAAAGGTAGAAAGAATGAATGATGCCTTGTGAAGTTACTATTTCAATAATTTGAACAAGATGAGCGTAATTATGTTTTGACAGAGTTGAGAGACAGAAGTATCTCTTCACACAGAATTCAAGTTCTTTTGTTTGCTAAACAAATCTAAATTAACCCAGTCTTGCTGCCTTTGCAAATTACCAAAACATGTCAAGTCAAACATGATGTTTGCTATGGAGAGGGAAAAGATATTGCAGAAATATTTTATAAACAGTAACAAGTATTGGCAAATAAGTTGAAACCTGAATGAGGTTTCATTGTTATTGTCTATATTGTTTTTTAACTAGCTCATGATAACTACAATATGCAAACACAATTATTCCACAGGATTTTTGTAAACACCATATTATGTTTTTCCCTTCCTCCAGTTTATCTGTGTCTTACTTCTAATTTTTCTGAAAAACTCTTTTCTGATATGATTTTATCTCCATTTGTCTTTGTGGTTTTATGTTGATTTCAGAGAATAATTTCTGTTAGTTCTCTTCCTTTCTCTTTTTCAACCAAAATACGTAATATAATGCAACACCAAACAGCTCTTTTGAGGAAATCTACAAGTAGCATAAAACGGAAGAGTAGTTTTCGCATTTCCTTTAACTATCCACAAGTAAATGGGTTCTCTGTCTTCCATTTAATCAGTCTGATATTTTCCTGTCTCACATTATGCTCTTTTTTTGTGTGTTAGTCTTTCCTTATGACTTATGTGTGCCTTTGTTGGATTCTTCTAGCTGTGTCTTTGCCTAATTCAGTATTTTATGACATAAAATATCAGCCTACAGAAGCAAATACCATGAGATACCATAGAGACAACAAAAAATTATTGTTTTTAAACAGATAATAAGAAAACTCCAAACTCTAATTTGTGTTTCCTTTAAATGTATACTCTGGAGGGTAACCAAGTAAATGAGTATTATAAATTCTCTTCTTGAAGGCTCTTCCACAGGATCCATCTCCAAACTTTTTTGTTTACTCTTCTGAACCAAGGAATGCATGAATTGAACAGGAAAATCATTTGTCCTATGAACTCCACTAATGTGGCTTGCATATTTCTAAGTAAAATAAAAAAATATGCTTAGCATTTTATGTCCGGGTTATTTATACACACATATTATGCTAATTTTCTTTCTGAAGCAATGACACTGATAGTAGGGGCATTCTCACAGCTAAGTAATAATTGATTGGGACAAAGGATGGCCATACGTCTTCTGAGTAACTCTGACTCAGTATTTGTATCTATTATTTTCCTGTGCTTCCAGGAGGATGGAAGGAACTTGCTTCCCTAGTTGTTCATTGAATTTTCATCTAGAAATCCTATTGAATTAACAATGGTTACACAATTCTTGAGTTACCTATTCTGTGTACGATACACATTGCAGTGCAGCTAACAAGCCTAAAGGTATCAATGTAAACAAGAAAAGAAATCAGTTATCTGAAGTTCAAACTGTGCAGGCATGGAAACTTTAGCACAAAGTGAGGAGAAAAAAAATATCTGACCCTTAATGATTATTGCTAATGACTGCAACAAATGCCTTGGCTAAGACATGGGTTTCGTGCTGCATTCCTCACATTTCATAGCAAGTCTTGTCAGTAGTCTGAACAAATAAAACTCAAGTTCATATCTGATATCGCACACCTGGATGTTACTTGGGATTCATGAAATGCTATATTGGAATAGATCTACTTACCATTTGAGAAGATTATATACTTTGGACAATAGCTTTTGCATCTTGCTCTGTAATGCACCAGGTCATTATAAAAAAGGCAAGGCCTTTCTTGTTTTCAACTTTTTTTTCTACAAACTTGAACTACAGTGATAGTAGTTCCTATCATTTGTATGATTTAGCATAATTTGACATGCAAACCTTATGCCTTTTAAGACTTCATTCTTTTTCAATTATCAATTAGCTTTACATTGTGCTATATAACTTTATATAAGAAAGTTGTTAATGGACTCATAAAAAACGGACGGAAATTAATGACATAACTGAACCTTCTTACTTTTCTTATGTATGAAAAATCCCATGTCATGTATTTATCTGAAACATTTCATTAGATCAGCTGCAGAATGATACCTGGGCTTGCTAAGTCTGTGCAGTACGTCTGCATATACGTCACTGTGTTAAATTTGGAGTGCTAATTTTGTCATTTTTTCATTGTTTAATGACCACTCGTTTTATTTAGTTTCTTTTTTTATTTATTATTGTTTTATTCTGGTTTTAGAATTTATCATATGTTAGCTTAGTTGATATTGTCTACAGTGAGAATGGTTTTTTTTGAAGTTATGAAATATGTTTTCATTTACATGCTAAAGATTCCAAACTGTTGTGACTTCGGTGTTTCTCCTAGGTGTCCATTTTCATTCAATATCTCCCTCCTCAGCTAATACAGCTCAGTCTTATTCAAAGTCTGAATGCGAAAATGTTGTTTCATCTATATTTAAAAAATCTGACAATTGTTTGAATAAGAGTGCTAACTTTTAAGTAGGGACTAGAAATTTGCAGGTCTACTTTGTAAGATCTCTATTTCTTTGTTAGAAAGTGAAAAATGACATGTCTGAAAATTTGCTAATGCAAACATACAAAACTAAATTTTCTTGCTCTTTTGGTACATGCTGTAGTATCAGAAACATAGGCTTAGAATAAGGAAAGCTGCCACTTGTATTCTCGATATTTCTTATTAGATCTAGGCAGATTGACAGAAAGGGAATAGCTTAATTTGAGTGAAAATGAATGAAGAAGGCTGCTCTGGAAGGACTAAGAAAGGGATTAGGAACCCCAGAGGGTTCCATTCAAAA
>NW_009599530.1:0-4359 GCF_000690535.1 Cariama cristata | reverse complement strand
AAGAACACTGTATCTAGTCTTCTGCACTCTCCTGATTCCACACCCATGCAAATCACTGCAGTTGTACTGTGGAGATGGATTTGGGACTAATTGGGAATAACACAGAAACAATTGTAAAATCCAATTAAAAATACCCTACTTTCATCCACTGTACACTAGAAATAGCCTGTCAAGCTCTGGTTTATTGGTGGTCTCGCTTAGCCTGTGCTACTTAGCATCTAACATCCCTGTTGAGAGTTAAGTCAAAGAAAGAACAAACAAGAATGGATTCAGCAAAGGGGAATGTATTTTAAAAGATTAAAACAGAGGCACACACTCTGCACAAGATTAAGAAAAAATCTTATGTTTAGAGGCTGTCAGCAAGTATTCCAATGACTTACTGGGCTTTCTCCTTGCCACTGACTCTGGCTTCACTGTCACTGAATTCAAATGTCAAAATGCTGTCAGTAGCTTTCTTGCAGATTCACCTGGGTAGCAACGATGAAGGAGAGGAAAATAGAGGAGGCAAAGGGAAAAGAATTATTACACAAACTCAAACTATCACATCTAGGTTTTTTATTAAACCTATGAACATTATCATTTACTTTCTCCAGACTTATGAACCTTCTCATTTCATGTTTGACTAACAGAAATTCTGAAATAACCTACATGAGTTATCAAGACTTTACAAACAGAGATAATTAGTTGAGAAAGCTTTTTTTTTTTTTCTTTTATTGTTAGATGTAGACATACTTCATCAGGCAAATGAACATTAGCTGTATGTAAAATGCAGTATCTCCTTCCATCCTCCAGAGATTTCAGATACTAAATAGTGCAAAACTAACAAGATTTTGTTGTGTAACAGACACCCTAAAACACATAAAATAAATCATGAGGTACAGCCACCAAAGAAAATCCAACTAGAACAATACCAAAAGGAATGAGAAGACATTATGTGAAGGTAACTTAGGGCATTTTAATGAGGGGACATATAAATAGACAGGGAAAATAATCCATGTTCATGGATTTCTTGGCAGAAGTGTCTCTTCTGTCCCGGGAATCTAGGCTTAGCCTGTATTCTTCATGAATAGATAAGCCTGGAGATCAAACAAAAAAGAAACAACAAAAGACACACACCTTCTGTGGAACATATTTACAATTTTTCTCCACACATTTCTGGTTTAGCCATCTTGATGTAGTCTGGCTCACCTATAAACACTTACAGAGATTTATTCTTTTTTTAGCTGCTAGCAAACTGCTAAAGAAAAACAATACCTGAAATAAATCTATGGTTTGCAATCTGCTAAAGACTCCCAAAGATTCACAAAATCTATTTATTAGAGTATAAATACTACTGTTCATATAAATGTCCAAATTATTATAATCCAATCAAAAATAACATAAGGCAAAAGCCAAAAGTCTCATATTGGTCATACTAAAAAAAAATGAAGTACTAAATACTTCCACTCAACTGGCGTGCAGCCCAGTGAAGGGAACAACCTGCCAAATAAGCAATGATCCCCAGTTATCACAGGTTCGTGTGAGTACTTGTTTCAGATGTTGATTTTATTTTCAGAATTGCTATAAAATAACCATTGTGTGAAGCATTAATACATTTTTTCTGATTATATGAATGTGAAAGTAAGTCACTCAGCTACCATAATGGAACAGAAAAACTCCCTGAGATGAGCGAAAGGATCACCAGCACAAACGAGGTCTGTGCCAGTAGCAAGTAACACTTTGCACATGGTAACTGCTCCACGTAGGCTGGTAGGTAACCACCATATCTAAAGTCAAGGCATGTGGTTTAATCTGCCTTTTTGTCCTCGGCAAACATTTGATAGCATTATGTGGATATACTTCTAAAACAAAATGAAGATACTTTATGTCTCATAAAAATCAAAATAATCAAAGCAAAAGTCAGTCTCCAGAAATAATATGACTAGGTCCCTAGAAAGCACTGCTAAAGTGCAAAATGTACAGTCCTCCTTTTAATCTTAATTGCACCTGCAGATTTCACTATTCTGCTTGAAATACAGTCTTACCTTTCTCTATTTTATCTTTTTCTTGCAAGCTACCTTTCATTGCCCTCATTTCCTCCTTTCAGTGTCAAACAGTTTCTATGCCACACAAGTACCAATGGCTTCATTATACTTGATTGTTTTAAACTCATTTGGGTCCCAAATGTGGCACTTTTTTCTGTAGTCTTATCTGACAAAAAAAAAGGTAAAAATGGAATCAGTGTGGGCACATACAAGAATCTGGCACTTCAGTAGCTGTGGAGGTTTGCTTCAATATTTCTATTCTGTGGACTCATCTCTTTTCCAGGCTGGCAAGTCTTCGCCTCTGTCCTTCATTTTTCTTCATTTCATTTATCAGCTTTCTAGATTCATGCTGTACTCTAGTTTACGTGTGAGTTTCCATAAACAAGATGACCAAAACCTAACAGTTGATTTCCAAATAGTAACCTGCTATTCCCCAGTGATTATAGTGTTATGTTGCACCCATTCACCAAACTGCTGTGCCAACGTTATTCCAGAGGCTCTGTGACAGCTTTCCCATGTGTTCCTATGCTGTTTTCCCAGGGCAAATGTTCTCATGAGCTTGCACCTGAAATCATTCTTATGACTGCCTCTCCTGGGAAGCAATTGTCATTGGCATGAGAAATGCCTCTTTTTCCCTCATTTCCTGCTATGAAGATTTTAGTTTATATTAGAGTAAACCAAATACAGAGCACAACAAAGCAGATAAGTCATTGAAATACTTGAAAGATACGATCCAGTATTTAATGTGCACAGAGACTGAACAGTCAATGAATACGCAACACTGATATCTAATTAGTGTGCTCCAACCAGTGCTAATAGCACCACAAGCATGAACAAACAACAGGAAGTTTGAGCAGGTCCTAAGGAAAAGCAAGCAGTATTAGAGGAAAAGCATGGCAAAATTGTCAGCATCATTATCAGTATCTCCTACTGCACTGGAGAAACCTGCCCCCTCCCTGGAGGACACTTTGTCTGTGACACTCACCATTGTATTTCTCAGTTGGCTACTGCAGAAAGGTTTCCATTTCTCATCTGTCTCTTTATTTTTCCTCCAAAATTAACTTTCATTGCTACAGTCAATGTGTGTTATCAGTTATGGATCCCATTAAGAAAATCTTCATGTATGTGAAACTGTCTCACTCTCCTTTGTGCAATGGTTGTTTTCTTCATGTTAGCCAATAGCAGTCATCCTTCTTTACCACTTGCTGCCAAATTTAAACATCAGGTTTATCCTTTTCAGTTATAGAATTATCTATATTTCAGTGTTAAAGTATTATTGTCTTGGAAGTGATTTCTACCTCAAAGCACTACTTTAAATGTAGACACAATCTCTTTCACACTGTCTCTCTGAGCCAACTAAAACAATCTTGAAACTAGTGTTCAATGTTATTTTAAAGGTCATCATTCCTAGATACAACCCTATTTCTGTTCTTAAAATCATATAGAAATGTAATTGTTTTAAACATTCTATCTTCCTCTAAAATAAGTCATCAGAAGTACTACCTGCTAACTACCACGGACTTGACTCTTCAATACCTTCCATGAGCTGCAGACACCATTCATTCTCATCCCTAAGCCATTTCATTAATTAATAGACAATTTGTTTCTAGAGGCTGGACAAGTGAACACTCTACTTCTAACCTCAAAAGTTAGAATGATGCTGATTTGTACTACAAGAACTTGCGGGTCTATCAGCCTATAAATTGTAGGGCTTGAAAGAAAAGACAAGGTTTGGAACGTGTTTGTAGTTTCACATCAAAGAAAGTCAGTGAATGTTGCATGAACTCAGACAGCAACTGAGCCAAAATGTGGACTGGAACACTTTTCAAAAACAGACTGTGAACTACTGAAAACATCAAATCTAAACAGACAAGAAGCATCATCAGACCTGATAATTTTATTTTTTTTTTTTACCTTCTAATGTGTTTAAGGAAACACAGAAAATAGGTGGAAATCAGAAACACAAGTGGGAATCAGAAAGTGCTACAAAAGCATTTTGTTATGTAGGACTGATGTTTCTCTAGAAGTTTGAGTTCTTCATTTCATTTTTTATAAGCACAAATAGATGCACCCATGACATCTAACCTGTGCTTTATCAGCATAAAACTTTCTGGTGGAACTTTTAGTCTTTAAATACGTATTGATGGCCAGTGATACCTACTAGCGCTCCTCTTCTTTTGACCCCACACCTCAGGACTTCTTGGCTGCTCACCACACTCCACTGCCAGCTCATTAGTTCAGTTCCTGTCTGGTTTGCAACTATGGCAGAGCTCTAAAGCTTCCAAATCACTGATTCATCCCCTCCTCCCCCCACCCCACCCGCACCCCGCCCCCC
>NW_009599529.1:92364-105068 GCF_000690535.1 Cariama cristata | reverse complement strand
TATATTTTTATATTGTATTTATTAGTTTTGTTTATTATTATTTATTTTAATTTTTTTACTGCTACTGAACTTCTAACACCTAAGTATCAGGCCACCACAAGAACTGCAGTTTCATTCTGGCCTTACCCTTCCTTTTGTTTTGTGCCTTTCCTGACAGATAGGTCTATGCACGCTCTGACTCTAACCCTTTTCCCTAACCAAGTGATAATGTGAGACACCATCTCCTTTCTGCAGCCTGCCACATGCAGCTGTGAGATGGAGAACGAGAGTTAGTGCAGGTTAGAGCCTGCCATACAAGGGCACTCCAAGTTGCTCTCCAATCCCACCCAGGTGGGAAATGAGTATCTCAGTCACCCCAAATGGTAGGAACACACCATCTTCAGCCTCCTCCTTACATCAGTAATCAACATGTATGCTCTATCATGGCAGAACATCTTCAACTCAATTGTGAGAACAGGAAATAAATGCCGTTCTTTCTGAATTAGATATGGACAAGGATCTAATTTCCATTCCCTCACGCATCCTGCTTATCACAATTCAGATAAACTATCCCGCTGCAGAAAGCAAAATGTCTTCTCTGCTGTTTTCTCCTAGAGTAACTTAGTCAAATGGGGAAATACAGTCAAACTGTAGCAAAAACAAGACAACTCAGTGTCAGTCAGAGTTGAAGTGTCTTAATACAGAAATGTGTATTATGAATGTTTATCTGTAATTGATATGAAAACAGCCTAACCATTCTTCCTTTGAGCTATACTTTAAAAATTTCACCTCAATTAGCAAGAGGCCAATCTTCCATATTCAATTGCTTCCTCCCGTCAAATAACACATAGGAGCTAATCTTCTTTTCCAATCTATTTTATCTAGAAACATATGACAGTAGGGAACAGGTTTAATACTGTTACACAGAAAGTCTGTCCAAACTGACACCAGAAGGAAGCTGTAAGTATGCTCTACTAAAGCATAAAACCTCAGGAAAGCTCTTGTGTTTACCTGTTCTTGTGTATTTGCACCAAGATTCACAGAGTCAGAATTTGCTGGGCTTGTAAAAGAACATGTTCACCAGCTGTGTACAGCAGCTCCCTCCCGCCTGCTTTCAGCTGAGGTCTTCTATTCACAAAGCCTCCACCCAAAGCTAATGGTGTTATCTCCTAGCCTTTGTAGTTTCTAATATCCAGTTCTCCATTACCTTGGTGTGATTGAAATAAGTAAGTCTCCTGGATTTAGAAAACAAAACTGTTAACATTTTTGGTGGCTTGGCTATTGCAAGACAGCTTTTAACACAGTGATAAATCACTTCAGAAAAATTGGGTAAAAGTGATAAAGGCAAGCTGTAAATCTGGCCTAGCAAAGGCAAAATGAGTAAAAACAAGCAAAGGGAAGAAGAATAGAATGGGTGGAAAAGGCACAACTTGAGGTCTATGGAGATTACGCAGGTTGGCTGAGACAGTGGTTTGGAGGTCTGGGTTGTGCAAGACAGGAACAAATGCAAAGTGCTTTGCTGCCCTCACCAAGCCTTCATGGATACCTGTGCAACGAAAATAATCACCTGTTTTTTCCCAAGCATTATGGCAGAAACAGATCTCCAGGGGGGACTCTGTAAGGAAGACTGTCAGGGTCCTGCATACACCAACAGCCTCTGAATGCCCTGACTAGCCACCACCTACTGACCTGCGAGCTGTACCTGAGCTCAGGTCGTGACCTGAATTACGTTACAAGTGTGCTCTGCCTTGCTCACCTGACTTTGGACATGCCCGATGACTATGGACTCATCTGGTGATCACTGGCCTCCAGGCTGAACCTGGTGGCTGTCACTGACAGCCTCTAGTTGTCCTGTTTGGGTACTGTTGCTGAGGATACTGCCTGTGCCAGAGGAGGATGAGGGTGAATGGAGACCCCATGCATGGTGGATGAGGGCAACTCCAGCCTACTAGGGTCCTTACGGCCTTGGTGCATTCTGCAGCAGCTTCACACACTAGTTAGTTTTCCATGCATGAAGGATGTGCAAGTGACAGCAGGACGGAGTCTGCTAGAGAAACAGGGTGATAAAGAGTTGTGCCTATTGTTAGACTTCCCTGTCTTAATGTGGGTGGAATTATTTAATTTTCTCTCAAACCATCTGTGTTTGTAATTGTTACAAAATCAGAGCAACACAGGCAATGCACACTTATTTCCACTGCACAGTTTATACTATGCCACGCTCACTACCATTTTTAAACAAGAATTTCAACACTGTACTGATAATAAGGGAATCAGTACCTTCTGTTCCCCCTTGTAGAAATCTTGTTTTTAGACAATCAACACAGAGAAAACTTATTTCAAAAGACATATCTCTCAAATATTAAACTGTACTGTAATTACATGCCACTAGTTCTTAGTCTTCCTCCCATTTTATAGACTTAATTGCTAAAGTGGGTGCTACATTCTTACATTTTTAATTAGTCAACTGATTACAAGTGCAATTTTTTTCTACTACAAAGCTGCATCTTTAAAATACTCCTTCATGCAGAATAAGTCCAGGACCTCATTAACACACTAATTAACAGTACAGACAAACTCAGGAACAAAAGCTGCCATATTTGCAATCAAATCTACCCTCTGATAAAACCAAAGTTTGGTCAGGAAAGCTCAAGAATTTTGAGCTAAATGTACAGTGGAAGACAAAAATGATCCTGCAGCGGAAGAAAAAATTATGTGCGTACTGAAACTGCAAGGGGCTGATTTATGGTTTTGGAGACTAACTCAGCTATCTTGGAGACTTTTTTTCCAAAATTTACAGGTAGTAAAATTCTCAATAAAATGCATTCAATTACTGAAAAGCTGAATATTTTTTCATTATTAACATGGAAACTATTTATGTTTTGAAGTAAGAAATTGTGTTTTCTCCATGAAGAAATTTAGTTCTAAGTCCACTTCTAGTTTCTGATAACGGAAAAACAGATGTTTAACCTTAAAGTCAAAATGAATGGGGTTAGTCTTGTGTGCTATTTCGCATGCCTGTGTAAGTATTTATAGGATTAAACAATTATGAAACTATTACTGTTTCACACAGTAAGATATGAGGTATCAGAAGTGGGACTTAAGAAAATAGAAGTATTCAGAACACTGTTTATAACGAAACTTAGTCTAAAGCAACACTAATGTTTTCAGGGTTTCTTTTTCTTTCTTAGTAAATCTTTAACTTGGTTCAAATAAGTGAATTGAAAACAGAAAATCCCAGTAACTTTTTTAAAAAATCAATTATCAGATTGCCTTGTCTCATTTGGAATGAACGGAATTACCAGAAAAGTGAAACTCTGTCCGGGTAGAAACATGTATCAGCCTCTATGGTGAGGTGTTCAGTGGGAAAGAGAACCCACTTCTCTTGATCTAGCCTGGTAGAAGGTATAGAGCCTATAAAATGCATTGCAAAAAAGCACGGTAACTTGATCCACCACTGGCATACAACAGCATAACCACTTACCAACACGTAGCTCTAATATGGTGGGTCTTGTTATCTTCTGCAATGTTTTTGTGGGAAGACTTTTTCCACAAAGAAGGACGCAAAAACGCTTTATAAACAGCAAGCAGATACATCTCCGTGTATGCCTCTGCGAGCTTGTCCACACTAGGAAAATAACAGCCATGGCACCACAATTACCACCGTAGTGAGACTGTGCAATGACAGTAACATTACTGAGCACCACCAGATTTGCCCAGAGCCCTGTGTTTTCTACCACCATTTCATGCAAGTTGATAAACACAGCTGAACTTTGCCTATACAGACAGGCTAGCTGATGGCACTTGCTGTAATACAGACACTAATTTTCCACAGCTGAGCAATTACCTTAAGATAAAATGGGGCTGCTCTTTAATACTGTACAGAAAATAGGGAACTAAGTGAAAAATTCTGCACTCAAAATGGGAAGGGGAATTTATTACTAATCGTTGTATAAAAAGCTAATGCAAACAATGCTCAACAAAACAGTGGCAAATACACTCCTTTACCCTGCCACGCATACTACTGCACATCAAGAAACATCATCCAGAACAACAGATATAGGAAAGAAAGCATACAGAGAGACAATTAGTCAAGTAAACAACTTGGGAATGATGGCTGTAAGAAACAGGTTTGCAAGAGCAGAGAGAGGGAGGGTGGATTTGGCAGCAGAGACTGGGAGACTGTTCCAGGAATAGGAGGCAGCATGAAACAAAATGCAAAGCTGAGAGTAGGAGGAAGAGATGAAGGGAGGAGTGCACAGGGAGTCAGAGGGGAGTAGGAGAAAACGACAGCTCACATTGCTTAAGGAGACAGGAACATAGTGCCTAAACACAGAATTTGCCTGAGATACTAGGTTTAGCTTCCCTACTTTTAAAAAACATAGGCTCTTTAATAATCAAAAGCAGCAGGGTCTAAAAGGCTTAACAGCTCATCTTCAAAGATGAGTTCCTGCAGAAATACACTAGTGTACTTACAGCTTATGTATTTAATGCTGACAGAGGAGGGCTCATACAGTCTGCAAGTCTAAAATTCACCATGTCTTGCAACATTCCAGACACACCACGGCATTATTTCATCCATATCCTGACTAAAGCCACTGCTGGTTTGGTTGCAAAAATCTAACATGCTTGCAGTACCATCTAACTGCATTCATCCCTTCCCTTTGTCCAGAGAGAAGCATTTGGTAGCAAGAAAAGTCAAGGACAGCATTAGGCAGGAAAGTTGCCTCAACTCCATTCTTACACTGCTTTCTGCCCTTTCAATAGTAAACCATTTCCCATACAGAGACAAAAGCGGTATTAGCTAGCTGACAGTGTAGATTACCTACATTAAAGAATACTCACAATAAAACATTATAAATGCTGAAATTTCATCGTTAATGTTGAAATCTCAAGTACAAATGTGCTAACTGATCTCAGTGAGGAAACAGATACTTTATAGTTTTCAGATCACTTAACACTAAAATCTTGTGCGCAGACGTGATGGGAGAGAAACAATCACATTTAAAGTAGTCAAGTAATTCAAACTTGACTTTGCAGCAACACTATAACTAAATAATTAACACTTTTCAGTAGCCCCAGATTAGATTAACGCTATACTTCCAGAGAAGATTTTGTCTTCTTTTTCAACTCAGCATTGCTGCAAAGGGCAGAGCAAAGGCATCCTGGATATTCAAACTGTGAATTTTCTTATCTTCTTCATTGTAGCCAAAACACAAGAATTAAAAATAGTTGTCTAGCTAAAAATTATTTAAGAGCTATGTTACTAAAAAATACACCATGACAAACATCATCTAAAATTTTAGACATTAAAGTTCAATACACAAATTAATTTTAACTCTAATTATTTGGTCTACTTAACTCTCACATAATTAATTTGGTAGCTGGAATATAAAGATTACAGCTTTTTGGAAGACATGCTCTGTTTTCTTACACAACAAAGAAATGAAGCCTCTACTTGAATTGTAAAATTCAGTCTTCATTATGAATCTGGGTTAGAGTTTCTGCCACAATTTGAAACGCTTTGACTTTGTCCTCACTCTCCCATGAAGAGCTAAGTGGCTTGCAGAGTATCTGTGATTGCAAGTGTTAATGGAAAGCACATTCAAAGGACCTGCTGACACCGTGGTACCTGTAGCAAGAATCCTGCCCAGTGCTTTTATGCTTATTTTTGCCCATATTCCCCTTTGCCTGCCTGTGTTTTCCCAACCAATTTATTTGACACGACCAGGCAGCATCACAAGGCAGCTGCCTGCTGCCAGATGCAACCCAGCCTCCTCTGCACTTGCCAGGTGCTGGCTTTGCTGTCCAACCCCCCTCTCAGCTGAGGGGGGCATGGGCAAATGTGCAAATTCACCAGTATCCCCCCAACCCCGGCCAGGAAAGCAGACCTGCACATCCTTCTCCTCCTTGGCCACAGAGGGTTGCCACTTTGACAAATGCATCATTCATTCCAGCTCCAGGAAACCCACTGACGCGGCTCTCAGTTTCAACCCCTGGTGCCCCTCTGCTCAGTGGGGCAGTCCCTTGGCAGCAGCACCAACAGATAACCCTACCCAAGCAGTGCCAAGGGGTTATCAAGCCATATGCTAAACCGACTCAGCTCCTCCAGAGTTAAGACAGGGTGACTGTTTTCTGACTCATTCCTGCACATGCAAACTGAGGACCCAATTTTGTCCTCTCATCCAGACACTGATTATTCAGAGAGGAAGGCTCCACAGCTGAGCCACAAGTGAGGGCTCCACGTTCAGGAGACCAACATTGGGAACTGCCAGGGAAATTTCAGTGCCCTTTTTGGTTTCCTTCTCTCCTCACACCGTTACAGAAGGGGCAGAAGAAAGAGTAGCGTTATCATGGGAGATAAGACAGGGTGGAATATTAGAATCTTCGACTTCCCCTTTGTGCACTGGTCCACAAGCATCAGAAACTGCTTCAAAGACTAACTTTGAGACAGTGAGAGCTCTTCACGTACCCTCTGGGAGAGAGCTAGATATCATCCTAAAAGCTAGGGAATTTGAGACTAAGCCTGAGTTCAGTCCTTTATTCCACTTTTAACTTGATGTGGTTACACATTTCCCTAACCCCATCTATAAAATGAGAATCACATTGCACAAAGGTGCCGAGCACCCATGCCTCAACAGCACTTTGTGAATGTATCAGAATGAATTGATGTCCTGATCTTACGTGGGTAAAACACAAACTTCAAAACAACAATAAGGGTGGGATTGCCACCGCTCGCTGCTCTACTGCAAACACTCCAGAGAAAGAGATTTGAGACAGACAGAAGGTGAAAAATCCTCTAGCAGTTCTCATTTAGCAGGAGGACTGCATTTTGGCTTGGTTGCTGACAACACAGAGGTTGCTCCATGGAAGGGGTGAAAATTCTCTTCCTCTCCACTGCATTTGCTAGGCTCTCATACATTTCCTTTTCTTCACTGCTGCTATTTGGTTCAAAAAGAGGAACCATGCTCATTCAGCAAGGGCCACCTCAGAGGTTAAACTACTGGCAAAAGCATTTAATTTATTGGGAAGGGGGAAGAGAGTGAATTTATTTTAGGTCAAATTGCTTATATGAAGAATCACCTTGCACTCTGCAAATGCTAGGAATACAAATAAGAGGAGGTATTTCAGTCTCCTACTTTTTTAGAGAGAGGTCCACTTTCCTTCACAATCCCAAACAGACTAATGTCAATCAACCAATTTAATGTATGCAGGCTGAACCAATGCCACGAATCCTACCCCTAACTACCATACCACCTCAGAAGAGACACCCTAACTTTTGTACCCGGCTCCTTACAGAAATCCAAACCAGAACAACTGTACATGTATCAGTGGTAGGCACTGGAGGTCTGCGTTATGTGCTCTCCCACATTCCCTACTCCCAGGAAAAACATTTGGTCTTTACACAAATACATTCTATACTTGAATTTTCAGTATAAAAATGATTACCTACTCTGAAATGAAGCACACAATATGGAGTGGCCGCTAAGCACCACAGAAAGGCTGAAAATCTACAACACACTAAAGCAGAGAGAGGTGAACTTCTCCATTTGGTCTTTTTCAGCTCCAAAAAGGAGGGTCTCTGCATTAACTCAGCTCATATATGTGTGTATGAAAAAGCAAGATTATGCTTCCTTTGTTGTATGATACCTAACTTTACAACCTTTTGTTCGGAAGAGGACATCACACTGGATTGAAAGCAGCTTTTGAAACAGTAAGCAACAAAAATCCCTTTGAGAAATATTTTGCATTAAAGATGGCTTCAAATTTGCAGTGAAAGATTCCAGCACCAGCCATATTCTGAGAACAATGTGTGCTCTCTCTCCCTGGACTTGGCTTGCTGGCTCTATAGTGCATTTGTTATTGCCCTAAGGGAGTATTAGATAATGAAGAGCTCCGAGTTTTCCTTTCGCTTCATGCCTGGGCTCATCCTAATGTGTGTAAGCAGGCTTAGTTTGCAGACTTTCCTTCTCAACTTCTTCCCCCTCCTATTTTCCAGCAACCCAGCAACATTTTTTGTAAATGAGCACTATCAACTGCCTCTCTTGAAACAGGCTTATTGAATGCATCACCTTCTTTAGAGTGTTTCAGAGACTAAAATGAGGTTTCCAGCTTTCAAACACACCTGAGTGCTTTTACTGCCCTAGGTGACTCCCATCAGGAAGCATCAGAAAACAGGCACCCCACAGAGTGCTAACTACTCATACCTGCTCCAGTCCAGCTCTGTGCTACAGGTGGCACTTCACCCTGCTAGAAGAGAACTTCAGCAGGGTCCAGGTGTGTGGCGTGAGGTATGACGACAGAGACACCTCTATACACACTGAAGCAGTAACACCAGGCTGAACAGGAGCTTGTGCAATCAGACCTTAATTGTGGTTTCGGGCAAATGGCTGCATCCACTCACGAAATGCCTCTGACATGCTGTAACATTTTACTAAGCACCTAAAATAGCTGTTTCACGATGCAGGACAGCAGTGGGTTAATGACTTTCCATTGTATTTCATCTAAGGGGAACAGACTTGATACATCATTTCCAGAGGGTTTAAAACAATGGAGAATGTTTTTATTGAAAGGTCATTTGAATTTTTTTAGTAATTTCTTTCAAATCATCGAAGCAGAAAAGCCACATAGGAGGTTGTCTGACAATTCCAGCAGTGAGGTAAGACCCAAGATTCCTGGACTTAGCAGCAGGTCAACCTTTGACAGGTTACTTCAGCTCTGTGTTGGTTAAACACTCCTGTCAACATATATCTTTTCATTATCTCTTTGGGATTCTTGAACTGAATGGCCTATAGAAAGGCCAGATCCTAATACAATATGGAAAAAATTTCACTGCAATTTTAGCTAACCTGAAACATATGACATCATTTAAGCAGATGAGAAGCACCCTTCCTCATCTTTTAAGCTGAAGCTGGGAGTGAAGGAGGAGGGCAGAGAAGGGAATTGAAAATTGTGTCTCCTCTTCAATATAGTCACATTGTAGAGGAAAGGTTTCAGAAAGCAAGAGCTACATCTACACAGTTACTTACAAAGCAGCCTAACTATCTGACTACACTTGTTACTGGAAGAAGAAAAAACAAAGACCCTTAGGAGAAGAGGCCCTGTGAGAAGTTTCTGGTCTGTCTTCCAGGCCAAGCTCTTGCTTCCTACATCTGCAGTATTTGGTCAAATTGCAGAAGCATCCGTACTATCAGCATGAACCTGACTGGTTAATCAAAGAGCATTTTTTAAGGCCCAAATTCTGTTTAATGTGCCTTGACCAGGAGAATGGCAGCTACATCTCAGCTCGAGGATCAAGAAATTTCTTAACGACCAGAAAATCCTTGGTGTTCCAAGTGAATCTTATTTCCCAAGGAACTAAAAAATGGAAATCAAACACATTGTTAACAAAAGGGTCGTCCTTTACTAGTTTGTGGTGAAAGGAAAAAGAATATCTATAAAAATTTCCATTTCTAAGCTTTCAAGTTGCTAAATATTAACTTCGCACAACCAGCTTTGCTCTTGAGATGCAAATGAGAATTTAGACTGCTGTGTGACAAACCACTAGAAAATGTGGCTGCATTAGTCCTCAGGGAACATACAAGACATCATCTGATTTTTAAAATGTTCTATCTGTAACAGCTCTAATCTTTACAATGATTTAATCTGTTACCAATATTGCCAATATCTGTTCATCTTCCAGTCAGGTACCTAAGACATAAAGTGACTACAAAGGGTCAAGGGAGTATCTATTTACAGTGCAGCATGAGCAGTAGACTAGGCAAAGGCGTGCAGCTATAACCAGCTTCCTTGTACTATTCAAGTGCATTTGTGAACCACCAGTTCCTCATAGGCCAGATTTCATCCTCCTCCAGCACATTTCAGAACCTGAATTTAACCCAACAGTAAGGTTAGACGCAGAGACATCCTATCAGGGAGGGAAAGGGAGCGCAGAGGGAGGAGGAGGAGAAGGAACTAACAAAGAGCCTGATGAGCAAGGAACTAGCAGGCATATCAGTGCGAGATATAAGCCCTGCCAACTCCACTTAGTGCACTGCCTAATGCAGTCACTGAAGAGCAGCTCTTCCATCCTCCTCTCAAAGCATTGTCCTGGCACATGATGACTGGTTAACAAGCAGTCAAATAACAAGCCATGAAAGAAAACAATGGTTTTTTGTAACAACCAGATAAGAAATAACAAAGACAAGCACAAAGATTCAAATTCCTACCTTTAAAAGCGAAATCCACAAGTGAAGTTACTCTCTCAAAAGCAGTCTGACAGCCAGCAACCCAAGGAAAAACATGGAACCAAAGGGAAAGCAAGAAAGCCTGAGAGCTGCTCTTCACAAAAATCCTACCTAAAGTGAGCTGGCCTTTCTGGAAAAGGGCAGCTGGGCTGCACAGTTGGTAGATGGTTGAACCATTATTAGTAGCAGTGGCTGCCTTCCCTTCACTCAGTGTTGCCAAAATCTCTCAGACCATTTTGCGACCCTAAGGATGCTGGAATTTTAAATGCAGGCAAGCAAATGGAAAAATGTAAATAAATTCGTGCTAAAAAAGAGCCCATCACTGCTGAGCATCAGCATCATTAACCACTAGCTGGTATATCATACTGCAGCTACAGGTGGCTGGTGGGCAAAGCATGGTCCCACATAAACACTCCAAAAGCACAGCCCTCTTCTCCCCAGAAACTATCTTGCCTTGCAGCTCTCCTCTCTGAAAAGCTTCCATGTCACTCCCTGAAATCCCAGGAACAATGAGGGGAAAGTAAGGAAGACGGTATGCACAGGAAGGCAGAGAAGCATGGTCCAGTACTCAGATTATCATGGCACATGGCAGATTTGAGATGCTCCTTCCGGGTGGGGATACAGCTCCATTTCTCCCTCCTCTTATACACCGTGCATCTCATCACGGCAGGGCGTTGAACTCCATTTGCACGGCAGACAATGGGATCTGGCAGCAGTTCAAAGGTATTTCTAGCGAAGTGACTGAAGAAGCTCACTGCTGGTGCAGGCAGACAGGGATGCAGCGCACCTCGCTTTCCTCTGCTTCGCTCCCCAGGCTGCACCACGGGCAGCCTGTTCTCCTTTTCTTCCAGTGGCAAGCGGATCAAGGAGGAAACCAAAAAGGAACCGCCACGGGGAATAGCAGCACCCAAACCCACATCAGTAAGGCAGAGGGAGGCAGAGGGAGGCGGTGGTGGGGGGGGCGGGAGAGGAGGGAGAGGGGGGGAGAGAGAAGAGGCAGGCAGGCAGAGGGAGGGAAGCGGGCAGGCAAGGGGGGAGAGGGGAGGAAGGGAGCCCCCAGACAGTAGTGCCTGGCACCCTGACAGCTTGCTGCCGGAGTTCGTCTTCTGAAGCTGTCACAGGTTTGTGGATACCTCCAGACTGACAAGCTGACAAGATGAGGGAAACTGCACTCAGCAAATGTATTCAGCAGCAGTAAATTGCTTCCCTTGCCTTAATGTGGCTTCCAGTTTCACTCAGTGAATCGATCTCATTATTGGGGGTGGGGGCAAACCAACCCAACAGCACGCCAGCTGAGCATACTCAGAGACTCTTACTGGAATCTGGAAACGAATACATCTGCAGAGGGACACAGAAAAATCACCTTCTTGTGCACCACTAACAAAAATTTAACATGTTAAAAGAACAAATACATAAATCTGAGATTATGTTCCATCCCTATCTAAGGGGGTTTGGTCGCAGTGCTAAACTCTCTTTATACCCCGAAAGACTGGCAGAAGAGGGGCTCTCCACTTTAAAACGTAATAAAAAACGGTGTCCTACAGGAGCGGAGAGGCAGGCAGGGAAGGAGGTGCTTCCGACCACAGCAGCCTACTCTGCTCTTTGAAGATGCAATGTCCCAGGTATGCTCAAAGTTGTATCCTTTCCCAGTCAGCGTTTGGGAGAAGAGGGTTTTCAGACAGGATGACACACTAGCACAGATCTCTAGAGGAGTTATTTTAACAGGATCTGACAGCGCATAGCAAACACTTCTGTAGTAAGACAGTGAAAACTTAATGCGATGGAACATTCCAGGGTATTAGAGAGTGCTTTGAAAGAGGCCTGAATCTCAGTGATTCAGGTGGTATCTCTGTTACAAAGCGAAAAAAGCACCTCCTTAAAATATTACCCTGACAATAACAAGCTAAAAACTAAAATCAGAAACAAGGGTCAATTATCAGCCTCTTGGGGTTACCTACTACGACGTAACCTGCTTTTGCAGAATGTCTAGCTTCTCACGGTTAAAATGACCAGGTAGCTGCAGTAAGGTCTGTCTCAAAGATACTTTCTACTGTTTCATTGCTCAGACAGGACAGGAACAAGCCCCAGAAGCTAAGGTAGAAAAAGTTTTAAATTGTTAATTATGAGCAGGTGATTCTCTTTTTGAATTAACAATAAAACTAATTCAGAATGGACATAGTCATATGTATTCTTTCTGTCCTATAACAGCACAATGATCTGCTCAGTGTTGTTTAATCCTAGAAGATATTTTACAAAAACATAGCAAATTATTTTTTCATTCATTTAATATGAACGCTGAAAAAAGCACTGAAGTCTTTCAGAAAACAAAGCACACAGACATTAAGATATTCACCTTTAAGCAGTGAATAAAAGACAAGGTGCTGAGGGATAAGGATTACACACATGAAACTAGTGCTGCTGTCCTAATCAATCAACAAAAGTTAAATGGATGTTGAGTACCTTTGAAAAACGTGGTTTCTACATCTACCAGAGGAGACAACT
>NW_009599529.1:52815-92333 GCF_000690535.1 Cariama cristata | reverse complement strand
TAAAAAAAAAAAAAAAAAAAAAAAAAAAAAAAAAAAAAAAATAATAATCTTCTCACACAGACGTCAGGCTACAATGCAGCATTGCAAGTTTGCAAACCTCTCTGTGAATTGCAGATGGATGATGCTGACAAAAATTTTCATTTATACATAACCTAAAACCATTTACATTTTTAGCTTCCAGCTCTCATCTAGCCAGTAAACAAACCCTTTCCATTCCAGCTGCAGTATGCAAAAAGCAGATGTTGGAAATCTCTCAATACTCCACTAATCACAAAGACGACAGAAAAATCTCGATACTCCACTAATCACAAAGGTGACAGAAAATCCTGACTCCACACAACAAAGAACTGATTTTTAGAATAACCAAGATTTTCATTACAATTTCACCATACACTTAATACATTTTTCTCCAGTCCCCAGCGTTTTATAACAATTCAGGTTTATTGGACACTTGATGGTAGCCTTTTCAAATTTAATAACTTTAAAAATGTTAGTGAGAAGAATTACTGCTGCTACGTACATGAAGACAATTAACTTTTGCTCACTGCCTAAGGTCACAACTTCAGTATCTCACGCACAGGCTAGATTTCTTTTCCTCCATCCTCCCTACCCAAACCTTCCACACTTTCCCATTCCCCCCCAACTCCCAGAACTATTCCACACTGTTCCCCAGATCAATGGCAAGTAGAGAAAAATTTAGCTAAATTGCTGTTAAGCATCACTTAGAGGCAAGTACATCAACTATGTCCTTATGCTAGCTGGTAGTTGTAGTGAGATTTCAGCGATATTTTCCTAAACAGTCAGTGCTAACTACCCTGGCATGATGCAAACTGTAGTTCTGCTCAGTATCACTTTGTGGTGACTGTCTCTGAAGAGCCCTGGAAATAAAGGGGGAAATACCAGGTGTTGCTATCAGTTAAGAGACAGCCTCCACTGCTGCACATTTTAAGTACAGCCTTCCCTTCCCAGACAGCTTCCCCAGTCATGAGGACGGGGATAACCATGTAGGTCTCTCTCAAACATTCCCTGTGCTGGCTAGGACATAGGATAAGGCCTTTCTGACACCATTACATGATCTTTGTATTCACTACTCCATGTATTTTAATCATCGTTGTGAGAGCAGAGGCACAGCTGCAGAATTATACAACACCACAGCAGAGGTTTTCCACCAGGATGAGCAGACTATTTCTGAGGGGTCCCAGGAAAGGTTACCAAGAAAATCAAGCCAATCATTGGTAGCTTTAATTCACTGCAAAGGAGTGAATATCTGTATTAGACAATTTTTGTAGATCTGTGAATTAAAACAGATTTTTAAAGTATCTTTTGTTAGGGTAATGCCCAGGAAAAAGAAAGCAAACTCAAAATGTCTAGCTGTGATTCAGATAAAAGTCTCTCTTCTGTCACTGGCTGAAATCATGCGCCTGCTGCAGCATTTCTGGACCAGCCTGTATCTTTCCTCTACTTCTAATACTCATAAACTGGAAAACCCATCTGAAAATCAGAACCAACTATCTGGAGAATGAGAGGGGCCTTTTAGAGTCTCTATACCTAAAGTAAGAATAGTGGTTATTACAAAAATACTAACAGTATTTGCACTATCTCCTCCTTACCAGGGTCATACTGCGTAACAGTGTAATTTCCAGGTTGTTGGTTAGACCAAAACCTCTTACTGTGCTTCGTATCAGTAGCTTAAAAGGGTATATGACATCAAGGTAAATATGTTTGAAATAAGTGGCCTTAGTTTGTAAATAACCCAATCTTGAAAAGTTAAATAAAAAAGGAGCAAAATCCCACTGTCCAAGCAAATCTGCTAACAGACCTATATTGAAATCCTCCCTTCATACCTCAAAACAGACTCAATAATCCTCTCTGATGTCTCTCATTTATTTGGCTATACTACAATGTGTTTACTTGGACATTTACGATGACTTTAAATAGCTAGGCAAAACACATTTTTCATGCCCTGCCACATCAAAAGGACATAGCTTTTCTGTTACATGTTTTTCAAAACACTTCAGGTTTAGGATGCTATTTACACTGATTGTAGTTGAGAAATGGACAGGGTCTAAATGGTTCTGGAACTACCAAGACATAGCAAGATATGCGTGTGTTTAGTTTCCACTCTTCGAAAAATTTTCTTGATCAAGTCTTATTTGTAAGCCACCATGGCATGATAGCATTGATAGTGCTATCCCTGAACAACTCTTAGTCTCCAGACAGAAACACATAACAAATCTAGCACAGTTTACAGTAATGTGTCAAACAAGCATTTCTCACCCAGTTCTTCAGTCTCACACACGCTCCAGTCTCCTTTGTGCACAGATTTTGTCCCCCAGGGCTCTGCCCACCGTTTCACTTTACCACATTTTATAGGTGGAGACAACACACAGGATATGCTGCGGCCAGTCCCATAAATCTTGGAACTCTCACTAGAGCCAGTAAAGACCAAACATGTTTGGTGTAAATTTCACTAGAAAAATATTAGCAAAGAATCATCACTATTGAGGTACTCTAATGTTGCACTAAGTACCTGGAAAAAAAATTAGATTTCTTTTCATTTCCTCCTTCCTTCCTCACCCAAATATTGATAAAGAATCTAGATTACCTTAGCTCTGAATTTTCCCTTTACCTGACGTTAACAGAAATCCACTCCATAGCACAAGGAAGCCTACAATTAAACCCAATGATAGCTTAACTGGCATAACAATCTGTGTGAACATTGCCAGAATTGAGGCAGGGATGGAGGCTGAGAAAAGTGATGGACCCTGCAGACTCGAGTAGATACAATCCGTTCAGCTCCAATAAACTCATTTTATGTGCACAGATTTTGGTAAATTTCTAGCTGCCTTGAATGTTTATGTTGTCTCTGGTGAAATCTACACTACCTGAAATTCAGTCTAAGACCGCTGTGTCATACTATCCTTTTTTTTGGCCTGCCACTGAAATAGAAAACAAGAGTGGTTCTTGAGAAGGTCTAGATGTAGTTGACATTGGGATTAAGGGGGGAAAAAACACCAAATAAAAAACAGTAAAAGGTTTGTATTCCTAAAAACATACCTCTGTCTTAAATCAGGAGACAAGTGAGCCATCATCCACCCTGTTTGGAATCAAGTGCCTATCTGAGGGATGAGAAGAACTTCCGGGGCCAGAATAAGCACGTGAGGGAAAACCCTTTTCTTCCTCTTCAGTGAAACAAAGAGGCTTTGTTACAGGTACCAGTTATATAATTACAACTTGTGAGAGATGACAGCATACAGAGCAAGCAACCTTTCACCTGTCCCGCTAAGGAGCTAGAGGTGTCAGGACCCCGAGGACACCACCAGCCCTTAACAGCACAGACCAGTCTCACGTGGCACCTCCACACACTCCCTCTACCTATGGTCCAGCACCCCCATTTAAGCTCGGGCCTGAGCCTTTGCTCTTCGCCTGAACTTTGCTGTAGGTGTACCTGTCTGCAGCCCTGCCTCTAGCCCTGTCTCCTGGATTGACTTAGGCTGTAGGTAGCTTGTCTCCTGGAAAGACCCCTCGTATATACACTGCAGCTTGTACCCAGTCCTGTCTTTGGCCCTTTCTCCTGGGTGGACTTCGGACCCATGCTGTAGCTTTGTCTCCAGCCCTGTCTTTTAAACTCCTGGATGGAGTCTCATCGCTCCATCTTACCTGGGACTGTCAACAGACTCTGTTACTAGCACCCGGCTCTGCCCACCATGCTCAGACCCTGTGGGACTGTGCCCCATCAGTGAGGTCACTGCCTGCGCTGGGGTCACCCCTGTCTCCTGGCTTGCCTCAGCTCCCAGCCCTTGCTGTGTCCTGACAAGAGACTGGTGCATAGTGGTTGCAGGAACAGATTTAAAAATCGATGGAAACAATATTCACCTCTTGTAACTGTTGACTGGACAGGTCCCTTCTGGGAAGCCCTCCAAGTTGTCCATAATCACAGCCTAAGTTGATTTCCAAGCCTTTAAGCATGGCCTTAGGACAGACCTTGGCAATGTGGCGAGGGCCTTGAATCAACAGCTTTAATGCCAGATACAGTAAACATAATCTGAGAAACTAATAGAGTTTTGTAATATATAAGCAAATGAATCATTTTGTGGAAAAAGGTGAAAGAAAGGAAGAACATGTGTTTCCATTTATAGGAGAAAACTTAATGCTAATGTGTTACTGTTCCTCATCCACGTTAAAGTAGCAAAAAAGCTCTTGATGTATTGAACACAGCATTCCCCAACCATAAGATTATATTCATTTAAAATGCATGGCGAGAAGGGTGAAAAGGGCCGGAGTTAAGCCATCCAATTGACAAACAGATGATACATTCAGAGTAGAGGAATGTGCCCCTGCCAGCGCACCCTAAATTGTGCCTTTCTGCTTTGTAATTAATTTTTTGTCCCTGTTCAGCTGTGCTCACATTTCTTATCTCACAGAAGATCTCCAAAGACCACCTGGGGACAAAGTAAGCTTATATGGAGGAAAGGCTAATGAGGTTAGTACATGTTGCTATGCAGGTTGCTAGCCTTACATAGTCTTTACACTTTGTAGTGCCTACAATTCGAGACAGTTATTTCATTTTTGTATTCATCTTTAATACTCAACAGGCTCATTTTCAGAAATAGCCAATCTTTTAAAATGATGTAAATAAAAACTGGCAAAAATCTACCAGTAACTTGCCAGTTCTCTTGAACTTCAGTCCAATAAACTAATTAAAATGTTTAAGACCAAATCCTGTCCAAGCACTAGAATTCATCTCTGTTTATAAATGTGGTATGATGTTATGAGGACACACCACCTAAGTAAACCAGCATACTTCTGGAGATGTTTCAATGACAGGACCTCACTGATACAATTAGATCAATTCCACAAGTTTCAGAGAAACTGGTTACTGTAACATGCCCCAGACAAGGAGATGAAGAACTGGTGACGGCAAAGAAATACCTGGTAGACAAGTCCTTATTAGAACCAACTGACAGAACAAAATAGATGCAGTTAGGAACCAGAAAAATAATATAATGGAAGAGAAAAGGAGTTATTTGACCCTCTACTTCTGCTACGACTGAATAGAATTGAGATATCTCAAAGGAAAATAAAGGTTTTTAGGAAAATAAAGGTTTTTTGAGAAGTAAGCGGCAGGCATTTTGTGGCTCGCTCTTACTTTTTCTGTAACTTAACCTTGGGATACTGTCGGCACAGGCATCTCATTGCAGGAAACATTACAACATTATTAACCAGTAAGTATTGCTAAGGGTGAACTAATCATGGGTTTGCACAAAGAAAGCCCAAAGTCAACTTTTAAATTAGTAACAATAACTTACAGTTTCCAATAACTCTACTATCGTGTACATGAAATTGGTTCTGCATGGCCCACCGGCCTATATATTCTACTGCATGGTCCCCTTTCCACCTGCTATCATTCCTACATTTTTGCTGTCTTTCCCCATTTCCTAGCCATTGTATCAATGAAATCAAAGGTGCAGTGGCAATTTACTGTGGCTGTACCTGAAATCAAACATTCTATGTCACATGTATGTAGAATACATGAAGCATTCCATTAATATTTTCACTCTCTTACCTATTATAAATATTTATCAATTTCTCATGTGAAAATTACACCAAGCATTTCTGGAATTACACAACTATTCAAGCTGGACGGAATGCTAATTTGGTCATTACACTCATTCTACTTCATCACAAATTTTTCATTTATTCTGTTTCTACTCTTGAGTTTGCAAAAGTAGCCCTGGCTGCTATCACCACTCTACTCCTTGCAACAATGTACTGCAAGTACAAAAAACCTTTATGATGTGTTTTAAGTTATTTTTGCTCCTTTTCAAGTCTCTGTAAATTGCACCTGCAAAATTAACAACAAAAAGTTCACAGGAGACAAGATTTACTATTTGAATCACACTGGAAGAATGATCTATAGAAACAGGGGCACACCAACTACATAGGTCCCACCTTTTTTCCAACCCTTCAAAACCCTTTTATCTGACCAATGCCCGAGGACCCTTGTCTACCTGTCTCCAGAAAACTCAGGCTGAGAGAAAGCATAGAGCTGCAGTGTGAGTGGGGCTGGGAAGGGGCTGCCAAAACAAAGCGGGAGCTGCATGGAGACCTGCGCTGGAAGAAATCTTTCATTTGGGCAACAGTATCAGACTTGTCTATGGTTTTCCAGGAAAATTAGGGTTCAAATTCAGCTTCTGGTTGACAGACAGAGGAAGTTTAGAGCTGTAAGCATGTCTAAGAGTCTGAAGTCCTTGTTTTAGCATGCCCACCTTTCCTCACCACCTCAGTTTCTGTACACTGAAACTCAGCATTAAGTACTAGTTCCCACAATTTCCTTTTTATAAACTCAGTCTACTTGCATAAGGAATGTGCTGTTCCATCATCCCTTTTTCGCTGTCTAATTTTCTGCACAGCTGAAGCCATAACGGTCTGCTCGTATAAAGCAATCTGAGATACTCCTATAACTGAGAACACTCTTCAAGCATGAAGAAGTACTTCAACTAGACTTGTCCAACACACACAAAAAACCAAATCATCCCTGTTCTTTCCAAGCAAAGAATCTAGGAATCTTTCAATGGAGGCAAGACTTGATCACATCATCCCCCTTCTACTGACTGACTGTAGGAACTTCCACTCTCAAGATGTGATTGACCTTCTTGCAAGGATTACAGCACCTGATATCCATAAATATCACAGGAGCCTGAATCTCTGCAAGTTTTGCATCAGGCACCTCGACAGGACCGGTGCTTTTTTGCCACAGTAGACTGCAGTATTCAAACATATGTCCTAAATAAACTCCACAAGAATTACCTTCCCTCACTATTCATCCAGACAGAACTGAGGGGAAAAAAAGCAGGACTCCTTTCCTTCAGCACAGTATTTAGACCAACCCAATATTTCTATTTTTAATTACATTTATGATATTTCCTGTGGGTATAAGTCATGAATGCAGCTCCAGTATGCTGGGAGCAACGTAAATATAGTCATTCCCAAAGGGATCTTACAGCTGTTATGCACGGGTCAGAGATTCTGTGAAATGCAAAATCTGAAACTTTAAAAGCTTTTTAGCCTACATCCTTCCTATTCCTTTTCAAAAGCAGAGTTAATGGATACTGAACAATATTGCCCCAAATTTTGCCCACAAGGTATGGAAGTAGTAACTCCATTTAAATAAAGTAATATTTAGCAATAAGCAAACACCCAGTCCTATCTCACTCAGGACTGCATCAGAAATTCCTTTTTAATCCAAATTAACTCATCTGCCACCTCATGCTGACAACTGTGCAACTGAAGACGAGACACATGGAATTGTTTCCTCTGCAAATCATTCTAAGGGGAGGAAGGAGGAGTGCAACTTCACACTGCAGCATACAAGTCTAGCCACCTCCTCCTACCTGATTCCTTGCCTCTTATTTTGACACAAGACCACTCAAAAGGACTTAAGCTCTTCCCCTTACTAAATCTGGAGATGTCAGCCCATAAAAGTGCAACAGATTATGCACTTACCTTTGATCAGTCTGGTGAAAGAAAAATACTCATCAGCTGCTTCTCTCAGGAACAACGTTCTGTTTTAAAATAAATTAAAAAGAAACAAGACTTTAAACAGTCCCTCTCTCTCTCCCTCTTCCCAAATATTAGCCTCCATCAGCATTCGTAAACATTTACTTAGCAGGAGCACCTTCGCTCTCCAGAACCAAGGTAATGATTACATTACGCTAACCATGGCATGAGGACAGAACGAGGCCATGACAACAGCCTTGTTGGCACCGACTAGACGATGACGTAGGGTTGCACTGCAGCAGGCTCAATTGTGCAAGAGTGTGAAAGAGTGGGGCGAGATGAAAAATGACAAGTGCAAGGAAAAAAAAAACCACCCATCAACAAACCAGGAATCCAGATTTAGAGGTAAAGCACAAAGAAAAAAGAAAGTTCATAGAACAAGCAAATGCAGTACGAGCTCAGAGAACTGGACATGCCAGCATAGTCCTAATGGGATTTCTCACATCTGTTCATTAATATCATTGCCTTTGAAACAGCCAACAGAGCAAACGGTAAGACGCCACCTTCTTTAGTCTTGGCCACAGCTAAATCAGTTCAGTAAAACTTCAGTGGTGTGACAAAGTCTGTGTAGTCTATTGCCAAAGCCTTTCAAAGAGTCAGGACCATTAGGTATACTGTCAAACAAAAACAAACCATTGAAGGACAGAGCTACACACCCTTCCTCCACCCCTCTACCTGGCTAGTGATCACACAGATGAAAGTACTTTGTGAAGCTAACTGAAGCTTAGGAAACTTCTGTGGGTGTGTACACACATGGAGCAGCTTGCCAGTGAGACTGTCTCAGCTGAGTCACAAAAACCCTGAGGGAGGACATAGATTAGAACAAGGTCGGGACTTAAAAGGCTAATTTTACTATACCTGTTGGACAGCCTCTAAAGGCAGCTCTTCCACGTCAGCTGCATCTCAGATACACAAGTACTCTCCTGTAGTTTTCCAGCTCACACAGACCTCGATTCAGCAAAAACTCTGACCTTTGAGTTTCCAATAATCTTTAATACCTCTAATAGCCAATTAGTAAACAAGTAAGAACCACACTTGCGCTGCCTGTAAATATAACAAAGTGCGCCCAGCTCCCTGCCTTCCTTGCAAATTTACAAGAGTAAAATTTTGTCTTTTCCTTTTTACTGGTTAGATAAAGATTAGTTTAGAAAAAAAGCATATACCCTTCCTTAGCCTTCCTCAGTACACAACCTTCCTCTTTTATTTTGATCCATAATTCTTATGTTCTTCACTAAACAGTTTGAGAATGCAGAATGAGAAACCCTGCATGTCTGGGCTCCACAGATCCCAATGCACCAGGGTAAACATCAAAACAGCCAGATGCAACAGCAAAACAACTAAACAACAAAAGGGGTGAATGTTTGATGTCAATGTAAAAGGAACAGACAACTAAAGAAATGTTTTTTCACAGAACTGTGACAATCCAATGAAACTCACTGAGAGAAACAATCAAGTTAGGAGGTTAATTATTAGTAGAATTTATATGACGGCAGTGGATAAGACTCTCATATGTCCACTACTATCATGGTAGTTGTTAAGACCCAAACGCAGATACAGCAACATCCCATCCAACTAACGGTATTTAATGTAAGTTTCGCATAGGAGTTGGCTGTCCCCTGATGTTTCACTGGAAAATATCTTGCAGTTTTTGATGCAAACTATTACCAAAGTGGTGACTTGTACCAAGATGGCCTTGGTTTTACTTTCCAGGATACAGCAGACTCAAAAAAACCCCAAAGGATCAACAGATCACCAAGGCAGTGGAGACACTGAAAGTGGAACATGAGTTACAAATAATTTTCTCTTCAGCTTTTAAAAATGCAATTTGCTCACACTTACAGAAGCTCAGAAACAGCTGTATCAATGAGGTAAAGAGACTCCTGCTCTCTGCAGTCCCCTAGTTTTCCATTAAGGCATGTCGCAGCCCATAGAAGTAGAAACACAACAAGGCAGGGCAAGAGGGGAGGCAGAATTTAACACCAGTTGAATGGGGTAACAAAGAATTTAAACTGAATGCAATAATCGATAAGTACCCAGTGATGAAACACAAAGAAGAGAGTGATATTATCAAGCAGACAGATTTTCCCATCAGTAGAATATGACTGGACTCGGTCAATTTCACTCCAAGATTTATTTTAAAAGGAGTGGTTTAAAGCGACACTAGATGGATGACACTGCTGCCACTTCCACAGAAAGCCAAGTGAGGTGGCAAAAACCTTGCCTAACAATTTCCCATTTCCCTCCTCCATACTCATCTTTCTATGTTGTCTATGAGAAGGAAACAGATTTGTATGTTTGGAAAGCCCTCAGCACAAAGTGCACTTTACTAGTATCAACAGCTGCTAAACATCACCTCCCAAATACTTAACAGAGAAGGCAACACCACATTTCATCTCTAGGCATCAAAGCATTTACTAACGAAAATGAACCTCTGCCTCACACACAATTAAGCAATTCTGGAAAGATATCATTAACTCAGGGAGCACCATATCTTTACCTGTGTTTGTATTTAGTTTCAAATTTACCAGTCATAACAATAGAGTAGGAAAGCTCAGGAGCTCGTGGGCCGGCCATGCAGGCTCCTGCAGGAACTCCCATTAGTCAGGGCTATAAGCTATGACATTTGTATTCCTGACAGTTTTATTTCTTTAAACACCAGCCACATGGGAAGTTTTGCTTTACTTTTTACTCCAGAAAAAAGGCCAAACCTGAGTGTAACAGATGCTGTCTGGAATGCCCAGGACACATAGAAGAGCATGTGTGTGGTCCCCTTCACCATTACAAGGTAAAAGAGCTTTCAGGAAAATGAGAAGGGTGCTTAGTTTTTCTAAGCATAAAACCCTTAATATTTACACTAATCAAATACAACAGGGTCCACTTAGTCAGAAGAACAGTATTCACACGGGAGCCCAACCAAGTAAACTATTTTCCCATGAAGATCTTATCCTCAGCCTGGGCAAACAATCTAAGTCGCACTAGACAGACACCAGTTCTACTCTATATGTCTCTGCAGTAATTACACCAAAGAAACATGGCAGCCCTTAGTTTAAAAATAACAGTAATAATTTTAAAAACCCAAATCAGAAACACAGGCAAAATATATAATGATAAAGCATGTACTGGGAAAACACAGAAGGTAGCTTGATACGGCCAAAATATGAAAAGATTTAGAGGGACATGAACAGAGAGTAGAAAGCCCTGCTTAGTAAACGGTGGAGGATTTTTAGTTAATTTCTGCAAAACAATAAAATAAAGAATAAAAACCACAGGCACCTGAAGCTTGCATTTCTTCCTGGACAACCAATACTTTATAATATTACTGAAAGAGTTGTGTAGCTTTACAGTTCAAAGCTGCACAAAGACAACACAGAACAAGGACAGGGGTGACTTTTAGTGGGTATGAGGAGGAAAGATGGATGGACTGCAGCAATCAAACAGGAAAAAAGGGGAAAACGTACACAGAGAAGGGGGAGAAAAAAGGCATAGAGCTACACGGGAATTTTTTTTCCAATGAACAATTATCAGAAGTCACCGTCAGAAACTGCAAATGCTCAAGCAAGAAGAACCATGGAGAAAACTGCATTCCCTGTCAGGATCTCCAAGGAAGTGAAAGAAATGGAAACTAGGCAGCAAGGACATACTTGAAATAGTTAATCAAGGACATTTGCCATCAAAACAGATTACCTTAACACATATAGCTCCTTTACGACTCATTCATGTGCATCCAGCAGAACTGGTTTGAGAAGGGAAATGGTTTCTGAGACCCACTGAAGCTCTTAAGTGAATTTATACTTCTGGTAAGAGAAAGTAGTCTCATTTTCAAAGTTCTAGAAGTGATCTCTTAAATTCCACCCCTCCCTCTTATCTGATGGGTTGCCTTCAATGTAATCCACCAGAGAAGTTTTCACAACAGAAGAAAAAGGCAGAGCTATCTGAGGAAGAGGAATCATCAGTTTGATAATGCAAAGCAAATGGCTTAGCATCGTTCATTCAGCCAACGCCCTACTTCAGATCTTCCATGTTCTTATGTGGTATCGCATTGTCTGCACACAACAAAGGATTCCTTCCTATAAGCCTGTTCATGGCATGGAGGGCACATGGCCCAGAACTCATCTACCATCAGCATGACTGTGCTTGCTTGCAACTGCACTGCTCTGAGATGCCCGTGCCCCTGACTGCTCCAGCAGTCCAATTTTCAGAAAGGCCAATGCAAGCAGTGAAGTGTTAAAACCATAATGCTATGTCTTTGCCTCTGCCCTTTTGCCTCCTGCTATCACCTAGCTTTATGTCTCCCAACAAGCAAAAAAGCAAACCAATTGCAATCAAGGCCAATGGGCAAAAAGGTATCGGTAACAACCTTCTTCCCAATGCTGCAGCCTTGCAGCTAAAATCATGTCATCTTTGTGAGAAGAGAAGAAATTTGTAAAAAAAGGGGGAACGACTACAACTAAAATATTAAGAAAAGATCTCTCCTTGTTGTCTTTTGCTTTCTGCTCTCATCACACAGGTAGGAAGGAAACAGCTTTCTCAGCTGATGAATTTCCATTGCTACAATCCTCTCTCTGCCCCCCAGCCTTGTTTCTCACTGTTCCTCAATGAGCAAAGAATGGTCTTGAAGAAGGAAAAGTTATGATTTATGTATTAGACAGATATATCTTGAAAGACTGTCAGTTTCCATCCTGCCACAGAGCCACCACCTCCTGACAGCAATGCTGTAATTAAGCTGATAGCATTGAGCATTCCCTGAATTACTGGGTTAAAGTAGCCAGGCAACTGTATTTAAACCTTTCACCCCATTCAGATCATTTAAACAATTCTGCTCATGGCTTGTTTAGGCTACTTCTCCCCAAAGCATGCAAAATTAAGAGCACCCAAAAGAACTAAAGACATCTAGTTTGGTACTAGTCTTTCCCTGGTCCTAATAAACCATGGCTCCCACAGACAAAGCAATGCCTTATCTCCCCTATACCAGTCATAAAGCCATTGTTATCTTAAGAAAAACAGCGTTTAAAAAAAAAAAGCAACCAAATAACCAGATTAACGAAAGGCAATCATGTGTTATGTTTCCAGACAGTGTGAAAACACCTAAGATCCCAAATCCCATAGGAATGAACTTAATGTCAACAGAAAGCTATGTAAAGGATTTGTGCCTAAATAGCGACCCCCAATTTACAGTGAAGTTGACAGCTACCATGGGGAATTTCAAGAGGAAGAGGGTAATTTATTTCTCTCATTTTATTCCTCCGTTGAATAAGGCAAATTAAGCCAGAAGCCCGCTGACTTTAAGTCCATGTAATTCCTTCTCTACGTTTTTCATTTAGCATTGTCAATATTTGATCTGGACAGTGTTGCCTCTTCAGGCTCCTTACGCTTACTTTTATCTCTGTCTTTTATCATAAAGCAAAGTGCACCCTACATTGCAGAGGAGATTCGTCCAATATCTACAATGATGCGAGGGAAAAAACCAAAATATAAACAGGTCCTCACTTAACCTCACAAATGTGCCTACAATGTTATGAAGTGGCAATTCCAAGTTACAATTCACTCCCACCAAGGAACTGATTAAAACTAAAATTTACATTGTTCATTTTTTATAAAGAGGAAAACAAATTAAAGCCAATAATCTATACCCAACTAACAGATATAAAACACGTTTGATATGACTGTAAAGACACACTGCAATAAAGACAACAGAGTTTTGCCCATAAGTCAGTTCTAATGTGCTGTTTAAACAGATTTCCTTGCATGCACTTTGAGGTTCATGGTGGTAACTTCCAAGATGCCCAGTAAGTGGCCACGCACAGTTGGCTGTACAGAAAAGATACATAACGAGAAAAGATACTCCATCCAATAAACCAAATAAAAATTATAGACACAGGACTTCTTCCTGGATACAAATGTACAACGCTGAATGAAATCCAAACCTGAAAGAATAAATATGATATCTTGAAGCCAAATTGTGAAAGGATAAGACTTGTTAGCAGACTGGCTGTATACGCACCTGTTTAATTAGGTGCATTTTGCCTTTTTAAGTAAGTGAGAAGAAGGAAACTTGCATACATGGAAATAGAGAAAATGGGTAAAAACAATTCATGCTTTCAGGGGGATGAGGGAAAAGAAGAAATCAAAACCTCTTACTCAATTACCTTTTACATGCTTAGCTCATGTTCAGCCCCAAATTCAGCTTAGCCAATGCTCAGAAACAGACATGTATCTTCAGGATCTTTCCCATACTTTGAGGTATGATAGCTTTCTTTCTCTTTCCACACAGTTTTCTCAAGCTCTGCTCCTCACTGCTGCTGCTTTCCAAAACGCCTTTATACCCGGACACTGATGGCGAAGGCTGCAGGTGCAGTCAGCTGGTGAGGAACGCACAAATGTTGAACAGACTGTTCCCTCCTCCCTGGGGGCTCCAAATTGCCACTGAGGTTGGCTGTGTAAGTGCTCAAATCGTCACCAAACCTTCCCACAAATGGAAATAGATACCTGATCCATTCACAGAAGTCTCCACTGTCATATGAACTTGTTTGGAAGAATATTTAAATGCACTATTTTAATTCTGCCTACCACCCCTCTTCTTTTATATTTTCTGGGATGCAGAGGTAAAACAATGTGGTACACAAGTCCATTTTAAAAGAATATAAATGATGCAGCTGCTTGATCCTATTGTTCATCGTGCCTGGGAAAAATCTTTGCATGAATCAGTAATTCTCTTTCTCCTTATTTTTCAGGAGACAACGCTACAGATTGTAGCTACTGAGAGAGTAGTGCCAGAACAATGTGAGGAGAAGGGTATCAATTCTTTCAATGCTACAGGTGCCAAGGACTTGGCCACATCCTTTCACTTGGTCTTTTGAAGTCAACAATCTGACTGTGGTTGAATTGTCAGGAAGAATAGCATCTGAAAAAAAGGTACACATGATCAACCAACCTGAGTTCAAGGAACACCATAAACGCATTGAGATTCACAGTCAAAAAAGCCTGCAGATTCCCTAGGACGCTGGGTTACGACCAGGGAGAAGTGTCAGTACTTACAGATTGACTCATGGAAGCGCGACTAAAGCAGCTCTGTGCAGCATTGTTTGAGAGTCATCGACCCAGAAAGGCACTAAAGCAAAGCTGTACCTAACACTCCCAATGCAGGCACTCAGCTCTGTGCTCTGCTGCTAGAAGGAAAATACTGCATGGAGCTCCACAATTTCATAGTTCGCGCAAACAGCTAAGGGAGCTTTTGTGCTTGCAATGAAATGAAAATTTCTACTTCCCTTCATTAATTTCTTTTCATAACCTCAAGTTAAAAGCTCTCTGCTGCCTTCTTTCTCTTCCCCCATCTTACTCTATCCTTTCACAGCGTTTCCAAGTCAATCAGTGATTAAATTCCCTGTGTTTTCATGCAAACATCTGACTTTCCTGGCTTCACTAGAACATCAGTGAAGGCCCTTCTCCCATTGCTCTCTCATCCCAAGAGATCGACACATACACAACTTCACCTCAGCATAATTTCAGAGTAAGGCCACAGTTGTGGTTTTAAGAGAGGCATCCAGTCAGCTGGAGGTTTCTTTATGGCTTCACTAAGTGCAAAACCTTTTAGACTTGTCAACTGAGCCAAAACCCTGACCTACCATGCCCTTTTAGGACCAACAATATCCTTCCACTACTTGAGAGAGAAAACACGTGAACTGTCAAGTTTAGAAAGCACGCAACATGGCAATTGAGTATTATCACCGTAGAATACTATCAAACAATGTTTCAGTAGATAAAACACAGCAGGGTCTGGTGTGCAGGACAAATTTTTAAGACTTTCAATCAACTCTGTTCCATTTTAAGGCAGGTAGAAAAAAATTACGCAAAAGCAGAAGCTTAAATTTGAGATTTAGACCACATTTACATGTCAGCATGAGAATCTGATCTAACGCTTGTCACAACCATCAGAAGAATTTCCACTGAATTCAATAAGCACTGGGTCAGGTTTTTAATTTATGTTGTGCGAGTATTAGTACATACATTTACATATATAAACACCATGCTGTACAGTACTATAATTATTTTTTTGGCATGGAACTCTCTAAGCATTACACATGAATCACAGTAAAGGGTTGAGTTTTTTTAATAATATTAGAAAACTTCTTTCTCCCTTGGGACCCAACCATAACCCATTCTTATCTCTGTAATAACATAGATTTTCATCTCACTAATCTTCTCCCCTCCTCAATACAAAAAGAGAATTTGCAAAGTGGATGACCAACAAAACCCCTTTCAGTTAAGGTTCACTCTGCTTAGGTGTTTTGACACTCCTAAGCTATATTTTTCTACTCATTTTTTGAAAATGCACGTTCCTTTTGTTTCAACAGATTTACAATAGACAAAGTCAGAGACAATGCCCCATCTGAGTTACCTCATAAATCAGCAAAAACGTCAGGGGAAACTGTCTTTTTTTATCCCAGCAGTGCAAACAGAAATTGCCCTTGTCCAGCCTTATTTACCAGACCATCCTGCTGGTGAAACGCAGAACCCTCACACAGTCTCCTGAACACAATCACGCTCCCATGGACGTGGGCAATTGCAGATTATAGGGCTTTTCATGGGAAACACTTTTTTCTTATTCCTTCCCTTCAGCTTAACTACCAGTCCAACCTGAACAGTATAAAACCAGACAAAAGGGAAATAATTTTGAAATACCAACACTCAAACCACTTCATACTTCTAACCACCATTTTCTCCAGGCAAAGGCTCTGCCATCTCACCCCGACCCAGACTCAAGTCTGACTCAACTGTCAAAAGAAAAACAGAGCTGTTTAAATACAACAGCATTTAAGTCTTGTATCAACAGAATAACAGCGAAGCTCTCCCTAAAACAGGCTAAGTATAATTTTTCTGATTTACAGGACAGCAAAACTGAGGAACAGAGCACAAGCTCAGACAGTTACCATGTCACCAGCAGAATCGGGCATGTGAGGTTGCAGGACCAGAGTTCACAGGCTCCTGACTACTGCCTTTTTGCCTCTGGAGCACTGTTTTCTGCCCACCCAGAGCACTCCCCTGATTTTTTGCCTCACATGGAGCACAGGCCAGACTGTGTGCTCTCTGAGGCTGCTGGCATAGCCAGGGTTGGGACTGCGGCACTCAAACTTGTGTCTTCCAGGTGTCATCCGTTGTCACCACAAACATTAAATACCCAACATTCAATATAGGGCACCTTCAAGTGTTTACCAAAGGGAAAAGGCAGTCATTTGATGCAAAAACAGTTTCCCACTAAAAATCACTGTGCTCTCCTTTTTCCTGGCACCTTCTTGTCAAGTCCAGCTCACCATCAGTTACATATTTCCCTACCAAAGGATGTCCCACACTGCATGAAAAAATTAAGGAAAACATGTTTTCAGCAACAAAAGACTGATACCTTCTTCCTAAGCAGAACAAGAATAGTTCTTTTAACAAAATCAGATTTTACAGGTTATCAGAGTCATCTCTTCCCTGTTTCAATGGTGGCTGCATGACAGTTTCTGTCCTTTTTGCTGCCTTTCTTGTCTATCTCAGCTGGACTCAAGCTAATGAGCTTCTCATTAATGAAATGACTATGCCAAGGTACTAGCAGATGGTCCTATGTTCCAAGTGCATCTTCCGATTCCCTCCCTCCCAGAAGTCCTAATCTATATACACTGTAATCATCACAAAAACATATGCTCCCTGACAGAAAGCTTCCCTTCCATTATCTTTGTACTCTAGGGGATTGCCCCTGAAACCTCAGCAACACAAAGCAACTCCCTTCCTACTCACGTCTCAGTTTCCTATACACCTGAAAACACATCCATCAGGTCCTGGCCAAAGCGCCTGTACAAGGCTTAAAATCCATGCTAATCTCTCCACAGTACTGTCTATATCCTAGTCCATTACTAAGCAAAATGCACATACACATATATATGCATATTTTTTAAAAATGAAGTAATTAATACCTCATATTTCTTATGTGTAATACTTTGCCACTGTTTTATTTACAGATCCCTGTAACAGTACATGAGCCTTTCTCTTAGATGAAAACCCATATAGTATAATTTATTACATTGGTTACCAGTAAATATCTTGTGCAACACTTCCATTTAAATGCTAAGTCAGTCGCTAACTGGGTATCTCATATATCTTAAAATAATCTGTTTGTTTCATCTGCTGGCTCCCTCGCCCCCATCAATTTAATCAGATTATTGTGATTGATGAATTCATTAACATGGTCATCTTATCCTGACAGCATAGCAACTTCTACAGAGAAAGTTTCAGGAAGGAAGAGCAAGTATTTCCCTTTTGCACAGACAGATAGTTATGAGCAGAAGAATAAATGAATGCTATCAGATTCCCAGCTGTGGGAAGGGCTGCACAAAGTTTATTTCTAGACACTTAGGATCACTCTGCCTGGTTTGCTGGAGCTCCTCAGAGAAGGCTAGGGCTATGAGGGGCACAGACAGGCCACCATAATGTGAAGGGTTGTTTTCGCTCTCCAAATTGACTCTGAACCTTCTGAAAAATAATTTCTTTCCAGAGGAAGAGAAAATGTTATTGTCAGTTCTTCTCTGCATTTAATCCTAACAGTACTGAACAGCTTTTACCCACTGCAGACAGGGAAAAACACCAACAGAAAGTAGAAAACCTTCCCTTTAATCTTTGCCGCCTCCTTTTCAACTTCAAGTTGAAAGTCTTTCAAGTAAGATCTCTCCTCATACTGCGTAACACCTTAAATCACTCCTGATTGTTGTAGGGAATAACTTAAGCTTAGTAACTCCAGAACTATCTACTTTACAAAAGGTGAAAGAGTTAAAAAGCACGTTCATTTCTAGACCGAAACAAAAAAACAATAGGTCAAATACAGGTAACGGTGGACAGGAAAAGAGAGTGAGAAATACTATTCAGCCAGCAGTAAAAATAACTTAATTATGCTTCTGTAGCTTTTGTTGTCCACAAATAAAGAATCCAAAGCACTCTGATAGCAAACCTTCCCAATCTTCCCAAATAGTAAAGGAAAGGAAAATAGAAGGAACTTGACACTTACCGGGAAAAACAGTAACTACAGAAAATCCCGCAAGAGCACTGCTCAAGTACCCAGGAGCTCTGACTGCCTGAAGAGGACAATATTAAGTGACCTCCACCTGTGCTTACTACTTGGCTGAAACTGCATTCACAAGTGAGACAACTCTGCCTTGAGTTGTAACTTTGTATCTTTCTAAAAACATCATAAAACAGATGAAAAACATATTACTTAAAAATACGGTAAGACACCAAATTCCTAGGGAGAAAACCCAGTCTCTACCTTTTGCTGTCTGTCAGAGCAACATCCAAGATAACACTGAGTATTTGAGGATCAAAAAGGCTGTTGGTGAGCATCTGTCAAGTGGAGAACTTAGATGAGGATTACTTCAGGAGGATGGGTAGCCTGGTAAACAGCAGCAGCAAACAGGAAAGGCTACTTGTTGGAGGCAGGAACGCACAATAGGCTTGCAGAAACTAAACACACCATACATAATTAAAGCAATTTATTACAGTTATGTGGCTTCGTACATTTGGAAACACATTTCCCCTTTTTCAGTCCCAGAGTGATGTGCTTATTCATGCAAACTGTAAGGAAATATGTAAACAGTTCTGAAAATGCAAGAAGCAAGTGTGAGAATGGAACATTTGATATGGCATTATCTTGCAAATGTCTCCAGATTCCTCTCTGGTCACTGTGTGGGCAGTATGTTCCCAGGACATAGAGTAGGGTGGGCGGGAGAAAGTGGACTGTAAAGCTATTCATGAACTTTTTTTTTGAGGTTCATTAGTGACCTACTGGAGCACTTGGGAAGAGGGAGGGCTCGCTCCGGCAGGAAGCACAGGCAGAAGGAGCCCCTGACGCCCAATGTGCTGGAGAGGCCGTGCCAAGGGAGCGCAGCCCTCTCACCGACTCCCTGCCCACACAGGGCCTTTTAATTGCTCTGCTCGGGTGGCGGGGCCGCTTTGCTATCTCTCATTTGGATGTACCATACAAAGTCATTCAAGAAGAAAGTTAATTCATCACAATGAAGTTCTTACAAACCAGCAGCCCTTTCCTCAGCCCCAGCATAAATAAAAATACAAGTTACGTCATCTTGATCACCTAGACGTTCCCTGACCCCACCAAAGCTCGGAGACGTAGGTTCCCTGAGACAGATGAACTGAAAAGGACAGTGGAGAACCTGCACTCGCTGCTATGCTGACAAACAAGGCCCAGGGGCACCCAACCCTGGCAAAGTAAGGTCTCCCCATATTGCATCATACACCTTGCTGCTGTAATCACAGGAACCATCCTACATCTCCCTGCTACAGTGAGCACCAAGAAATTCCCCATCACACAGCACGTTAATTTTGACAACTGAAGATGCTGGTAGAAATAGAAATGCAGACCTCCAGCTTACTAGGAAAGGACTCTGCCCAGGATTTTTCTCTTGACCATCCTCTGCCAGTAGATCCTCCTTTCCCACACTGGCCAGTACCGTTTGTAGCACAGGGCAGCTCTATAACCAAGGCAACGTGAGAAAGTAAGGCCTGTCTGGAGCTCTGAAGACAGGGATGGATTTTGAAGCTGTGGTATGGAAATAATGTGCAATTGCTGACAAGTGGATGATAAGCCCCGAGTACATAACTGATAGCTACTGGTGTAGGTTGGCTATGGACACAACAGCACTGAATAGTGCCCACAAGGTAAAGGGTAAAGGAAAAGGGTGGCGGGAAACACAGCTGGAGAATCTGAGTAACTGGTTTATCTGCGCAGCCCATCATTACTCCAGGAATTCCTCACCCCAGAGGGATGTGGGAATGACAGTGCTGTGGTATAGCCCTGGCCTCTTTCAAAATGTTCTCCCTGTGAGAGGCATCGAGATGCATGCATACACGGTAGCCTGTAAAACTGGTAAAAAAGAGAGTGCCTGGGGTCTTCTGAGTTCAGGGTTAACTTCTGTCCCATTTTTAGACCAGTAACATCTGGGGCTCAAGAGGCTGATGTAGGATGAAGAATGGCATAAAAGAGAGAGAAAATTACTCTGCCATGCAAGACGAGAACAATATAGTAAGCAAAACTGAAACACAGTAGAGTGAGAGAAGTCACTGTGATCACAGTGGGCTATAAACCAGAGTACATCACATTAATGAAGTAGGAAAAGATTTGTCATATGCAGAGGATTACATACAGTCTAATAAAAGCATTCTCTATTAACAGAAAAACACAATCCACTTCGCATGGAAACAACTTTCGTATTATACAAATCATGGTAAAAAATGCAGAACACAAATTCAGGAGAAATGGCATGTGACAGTGACGTGAAGCAAGCTGTCAAGAAAATCTGATAAAATCATAACACTGCTGAACAGAAAATATATCCATTTGAACTAATCAAACATAACATTAGGAAAAGAATTCAAAGATTTGAAGTAGCAAACGCTGTACCCTAAAGAAGCAGAAATGGTGGCGCAGTGAGTTTTTGATTAATAAACCTGACTTTTGTAGCTTGCAAATGAGTGGAAATGAAGGATTTTGGTTTTGTGCTGCATTCATGAAGCATCCAAAACAGCTGGCACCCGACTTGCAATGAGGACTCTATGCACTTTGGCAACATAAACAAATTGTAATCCAAACAATAATTTCATACATATGTATTCCCCTCAGTAGAATCAAATTAAGAAGAAGAAACATGATGATACATTATATTTAAGCAAAGTACTAAACAGTGAAAATTACCACCACTCATCCTTTTTTGTTTTGAACAGGGTCATAAATAAATTACTAACTCAAAAAAGGTGAAAAACTAGGTATCTTCATGAAGGTACACTGTGTGCTCAATAGTGACAGTAAAAAATGCAGTAAAAATGCAAATTAAATTATATGAAGATGTATAAGGAATTAAAAGGAGAGTAGTACAAGAACTAACATGTGCTTTCCACTGTGAAACAATGTTCACTTCTCACCACTTCATTGTAAAACAACAGAAAAACACTGAAGTAATGGATTGAAATTGGTAATTGAAAAAAATAACATAAAGAAAAACATCTAAAGTCTGTTGGCTTTCTTCTCTCTTTTTTTTTTTTAAATCTGACAGGAGGCTTAAGAGGCACATAAAAAAATCCAAAACAGTCAAAAGGAGAGATTGGACAGATTAAAAACTATTCATCCGGTTTCCTAATAAAAGAACAAGGGAATACACAATGAAACTCAGGGGCAAAAATCTGGTTAATTTGTGATTATGTCATTTCACATCATACACAATTATCCAGTAGCGCTTACTATGGCATTAACACTGATGTTAAGAAAATTATGAAACATTGATATTTGTAATAAGCATATTCCAATTAATAACAATAAGCATCAATCATAAAGCACAGAAACACTCCTGTTTCAAGGCAAAACTTAGCAATAAACATCTAGGAAAAGTGTAATATAATAATCTTCTACAGAATTTTTTTTCTTAAACAGAGCTACTGTTGATAAGGGAAGGACTTTGAATCTTGATGGACAGATGCTCTGATCCACTATAGGCAATGGAGAACACATATCAGTAGCAGTTTCTTCTGCAGGAAAAACATGTTGTAAATTATATCACTGTAGCTACAGTGATAAAAAGTCTTATGAAATGTGCCACAAAAGCAGAACAAAGAAGAACTTACAGTTTAAGCTTAAGAGAAGAGACAACAGAAAGATGTATAGGTAAAAATGCACCAGAAGGAGTAACAACAGTAATCAACAATATTAGTCTAACTTTTTTAAAGTCAAAGTTTTTTTGTAGGTATTTTGAACATTTCTAAAGGTCTTCCTAAATACGAGGGACAGAATGGGAGGATGATACTTTGACCATTTATGAAGCACAGGATGGAAGCTGTTATCATTGACCTGAGATAAAAGAAGCTATACACTGCCACAAAAATGAAGACATATTGCTTATTTTTTGACAAGATCTTATGCTTGCTACTATATAAGCAGATCCCTTCACTTCAGGATCCCTTTCACTCCAAGAACCCGTATCAGTGACAGAAATAGTGACCACCATGAATAGTTTCACTGCCGCCTCCCATTGGTGGTCCTGCAGGAAGTATGGGGAGAAAGAAAAGAGAATTTTTGCTATGTGCCATGTGTTACCAGTACTGTGGGTCGCTGGTGTCAGGCAGGAACAGCTTCAAAAAACAAAACCACCTAAAATATCACCAGCAAGAAAAGAAACACTCTAACCCTATGCCCTCATGTTTTCACCTTTGCACCTGTTTCAGCTTCAAAAGGAGACAGGGATCTTGCAAGTAGTTTGTTCTACCTCTTCTAGCTGCTTTCTCACTAGAAATGACTCAGTTGGTATAACGTCTTGTGGTCTCAGGATGCATCAAGGGCTGGCTGCTCCAAGAGAGAAAGAGCAGGAGATCCCAGGGCAGCCATGGGGTGCAGTTTCACCACATGTGAACACAGCAGGCAGAGCTGTGTGCTGGTGACAAGGTCCACTGACAGTCCCAAGCAAGGAGAGTGATGAAACAGGTTCAAGGGCCACCTGGGAGTCCAGATAGGAGCAAAAGGACATGAAGCCAGGGACAGGACAAGACAGAAGACACACTATCTACAACATAGGTTCATGGTCCATCCAGGGAACAAGACTGAAGGCCCAGGTCTGAGCTTGAGAGCAGTCCCTGGACCCCTGGGGAAGCAATGCACAGGAAGGGGGCCCGAATGAAGCTTCTCAGCGCACTGCTGTCCTCAGGGCTGATGCTTAGCTGGTTTCTGCGATCTCCAAGTGCAAGGAAGGGTTGTGCACGTCTGAAGGAACAGACAGATGTCGTTCCAAAGATGTGGTATCAAGGGTGGTTTATATTCACACATTCTACTGTGCCCACGGGAATATACACAAAATTACAGATCTCTGAAATAATTTTTGCCCATGGGAATATACATAAAATTACAGATATTTGAGATTAGTTTTCCTACTAATTATGTATACGTATTCCTGTCAAACGGGGGGGGGAACCCAAACAACTTTTTTCCCCACTTCAGCTGCACTGCAGTGCTCTCCTGTAATTGCTCTTTCAACCCATACTGGCCTCTTTACACCAGTGCAATCTCCACTCAACTGTATCTTAGAAGGTCTGAAGCAGCGTTGTGCCTCCAGCAATCACCACCCCAAGTGTTCTAAATGCTCTTGACTACACAGGCAGTACAACTGCACGCCCTTCTTCAATGCTCTGCTATTGTGTCTCACACTCTCTTCAAACACACGCCACGGAAGGGGAGCCTCACCTGCAAGAGAAGGCAGCCCTGGAAGTTAGAAGGAAGGAGAATAGTGAGGAGGTGTGACTTGAGCCGGGAACAGCAAACCTAAACAGAAGATAAAATCTTCTGGACCAATTCCTTCCACATAAGCAGTGCTGGGCTTGTCTACACCGATACTCTTCTTCAAAATTTTCTCTGTTTCACTGCTGCCAGTGCCCAAGGGGTTGCAGCATGAAGCGTGGCTCTGTACTGGTTTCCCAGGCACAGCCATTACGTCTGTCTGCAGATTCAAATCGAAGACACCTATTTCCCTCTTGCTTTAAAACACTTGACAAGCATGATTCAAAGTTTCAAATCATAAATATATGCTTCCTTGCATGTTGGAGGAAAAATCCGGGCCCAAGAATTCAATTTTATACATTCAATTAGGCCATGAAAAAAAGTACTACAGATGCAGAAAACTAACAGCCTTCTGTGATTTGTTGGGTTTTGCAGCAGAAAACTGCCATAATTATTAAATTCTCGATTAAAAATTATACTCTAAATTTTCTTTTTTTGTCAAATACCTTAAAAAAACGTAAAAGTATACAAAGTTGTTATCAACTCTGAGCCAACAGTTACAACATACTGACCTCTACCTTAACTCAAGATGGCTCTAACTTCAAAGTCTGCTTGAAACTATTTAAATACCAACATTACTAACCATAGCAGGTTTGCTGAATACTCAAATGGAGCCAGCAGGCTTTATGTGAAACCCAGTCTCCGCAGTTCCTCCCCCTTATTTCCCAGGCTAAGCTTACCTGTCCTCCAGAGCAGGACTTTCCTGTCACTCTTCTTCTCACAGAGGAGTGGTGTTTCCCTGTTCTCTCATCCTTTTTATTTCCCCATCTCTTCCCCTTTTCACTAACTGCAATGGAGGCTAAGCACACAGCCTTCTTTGTTTCAAGTCACAGGCTTGCACCCTTAATACCAGCAGCTCTGCAGGCACCTCTGCGATTGCTGACGGGAGAAACCGAAGGCTGGACGGAAACCGAAGGGTGGCTCTCCTGCTGTACACAGGGTGGAGGTGAATGGAGAGCCTTGCTACCACCACTGGTTGAGCTGGGGGGCTCAGGGGGGGTCATGCCTGACTGCATCTGCTCCTGCTGTTTGAGAGGCTGTAACACTGCAGAGGTTTCTTTAAATAAGCAGCACAGAAGGAATCTGAAAGTACTACCTACAGAAGGACAAAACAATACACGAATTTTTGCAATTGTTCACAAAATTAACCAAGAACAGAGGTACTGCAAAAAGCTCTGTCTCATAAGATGACAGGCAAGTGTTGGAAAAGTCTTCAAGAGAGATCGCCTGGAACTTTCAGCATCTTTTTCACTGCATTTGTTACTGATCGTACATCTTGAATTGACACTGAAGCAAAAACACCACATCAAGAAAATTATCTGCCATCAGCAATGGTTACAAGGAAATGCCGTAGTTGATCCAATGTCAAAAAATCTTTAAGTGCTTAACTATCAAATGCCTAGCATACTCTAAAAGTAAGGCAAAACTTTCAACACAATTTCTCAATCATCACTCAAAGGCTGCCATTAGTAACGTTTGGATCTCAAGAGCATTCCGTAGTATATATTGCTGATATCTCCCAGCAAAAGAAATGTTTAGTAGCCTGAAAAATGTCCAAGGAGTAAAATTGCAACAGCTCATTTAAGATGCAGCTATGAGGCTGCACAATCAAGAGTGCAAACCCAGGGGAATATCTTCACAAATCTTCAGAAGAATGAATTTAAAACAAACAAAAAAAATCAAAACCCCCAAATCCTCTTCTGCTTTCTGTCTCTTAAGGGTCCTGGGTGCAGCTACGATACCCAGACTAGTACTAATTACTGTGGTTTATGTATCATTTTCCTCCTGGTCTTTATTGCTGTGGCCCAAACTCTTTTAGTCTCTCCTGAAAACCAGAGCACGGAAAGATACTCTGTTCACTAAGACCCTTTATTCCAGACTGCTGGACTCCAAGGCACAGTCTTTTAATCTAATTATTCTTAAGGTTTATGTAAAGTGGCAAAAGCATCAAATTCTTGGCTCCAACAAAACCAAAACAACTCCCTCCAACCTAGAAGACATATACTTTTCAGGATAAAATTTTCAGAGTTGTCTTTTACCTAAAAGCCATAGACCCTGCACTTCTAAGTAATAATTTGCCTTTAAAAATATTACCCTTCAACACGATTGTCTGTAAGTGGGAAAGAAAAAGGAGGAATCTGGATATAAAGAGTCTGTGAGCACATGGGGTAATCAGTGTCCTGTGCTCACAAGTTAACCAGTACTTGGCACAGGTATTACATTTTTCCACCACAAGTTCTCTTCCCTGCCGCCAAAGTAATACATTTTCATCCTATCTACAAAAGGTACATACAGTAAATCGAAGTTTAGACATCCTTAAGCTTATACACCAGCAAAGGACTTATATTTACAGTCACTTTCTCCACTCCCTTCCCAAAGTAACTCTTAGCCTCTCAGTGAGGTCATTCTCCACTAGTTTGCAATGATCTGTTTTACATTCTGGATACTTGCTGTGAAACCTCAGGGGAGCTGGGAGATTAACAGGGAGTAAAAGCTGGATATGAGACCACTTCACACAAATATTCCAGATCAATTACCAATATAGATCCACTGCATTAAAAACCTCCTGTTTCTGAACCCTTCCTAAAAGCCCCCTTGAGCACACAATCCTACTGTACCAAATGATGCGATACATTGAAAATGGTAGGAGGGAGAGGAAGAAAAGAAGAATCCTGAGCATAAGAGTTTACCTAAGGAAAGGTAGACATGTTCAAAGAAACAAATCACAGTATCATCTACAGATTCAAGCTGGAATTCAGGTACAGATTTCTGGTACCTGATCTCCAAATTATTGAGATGTCTTGGCTACTCCAGTCAGTCTCAACACGCTGAAGCTTTCTACAGCAAAGCTTTCCATAGCATCATTGGAAAGCTTTGAGTACTAGCTCATCTTGCAGCTGTAAGAGATAACTTCTTTTGAAACTTGGAAGACATAGTTTGATGAGGAAGGATAAGTGAGGAAGGGACCACAGGACCTACACATAAATTCAAGCAGTCTTTCTCTTGCTTCACTGCAGAGTACTCTTGAGCACCTTCTTACAGCTGTTCAGAGTTGAAATCTGGTTTCCCCTCTCTCAGACATGCTTCCATCCCCTCAACACACTCTCAAGATTATTACTTTGGCAAGCAACTTTCAATATATCACTACAGGGTTAATTTCCTTTTACCTTCTACAATCACACTTGAGTGCAGAGTGCTCAGCTTGGCTAAAAGCTCAAAGGCATGAATAATGTAAGAGGACTCCACTGCAAGGACCATTAATGCCTCAGAAAGCCTTCACTAGATCTCTCACCAGTTCTCACTTGCATCCTTCATTTCCTTTACATGTTAAGTACCAGCGCTAAACCAAACTCAAAGCTCTCATATCTAGCACCTCCCCACCAGCAAAGCCACCAACAGACTACAGGGACTTAGGAGTCAAAGGGGGGCTAGGAGGGGAGTGGTCCTCGCAGCCTCCTGGCTGTGCCAACTAGCTCATCCACCTTCTCAGCCTGTTCTCAATTGCTCGTCAGCTTCTTTAACTTTTGCCTTCAGCACTGAAATATTACATCCTTGGTTTAAGTAAAATTGCTTCAACTGCCTTTGAGTTATATAAAGACCCAACAAATGCAAGAAATTGTTTTAATATTTGGAAAAAATACTTTTTGCTTTCAAGGATGGCTGAAATCCAACTGAACTATTCACCTTGTAACATAACATGGACATCAACCTTACTAGATGGCCCATGTCATATTAAGCTTGGGAAAATTTGGCAATAAAATGAGTTGTAGTTACAAGCAAACCCAGTCAGGTGCATGCACAGAGGGAAATGGTGAATCTGAATGTCATCTGATGAGCCACAAACTTGATACATCACACATCCATGAAATTACATATAGTTCTTAATTGAATCATTCTAAATCAAATCAGGAAAACACAACCAGAATTACAGGAAATACTGGGATCTTGGGCAAATTGCCTTCAGTGTCTGCTCTCAGTTATGCTATCTGTAAAATACAATCAATAAACATAACCATTAGGTAAATGCAAAACATAATTAGTCCAATTCTTAAACAGAAAAAAAATATGGAGGGACTTGTTTGGTGTCATGTGTCACATATCTGCTTTGCACTACATTGCAACTATAATACAATTTCTGAATGCTGGAGAGGCTGGAAAATGAGAGGTGGAAAAGCATGTTACAAGCAAACAATTTGAACACAGAAAATCCTTAGATTTGCATATGCACAATTATGATTTGTATCAGCTTTCCCTGCATGCATAAACTAAAGTAACAAAATACATAAAAACAAATTGTGAGGATTTAAGGAGGAATGTTTTAACCCATAGCTCTGGACCTAACGCTGCCTACAAAAAAAAAGTCCTCTACACTTCAGTTTTCAGTTAGTTGGCAAAGCCCACAAGATAGGAGTTTTAAGTGATGCTGCAAGTAGGCACCAAAGAATAATTGAAGGGAAAGACAGGAAATTACAAGTATTTTCTGTGGTGACAAAACAATATTAAAAGAAAATGAAAGAGGAGAGGCTTGAAGAGCACTAAAGATTCTAAGACTGGCTGGAAGGGATTACTTAAAAGTAGTTTGAAGCTGTGGCTTGAAATATTTAATATCTACAGATGCATCTGTTCCAACCTTCAGAGGGTTAACTCAAACCTTTTTCTGCAAGCTATATAAATGGAGTTCTGTGTTAGAAACCACTAGACAATTATTTTGTACTAAAAATTGTAATACAAGACATCTGTTGAAGCTATAAAATGTCCTCCAGCTCTTTAAAATGTATTACCTAATATGTTTTCCCAGTATCATACATGATTGCATGAAGTGCTTTGAAACGAAAGATGCTATGAAAGTGCAAAACATTGCTGCAATACACTCAACTCAATTTGGACACGCTATAGTGGGATGGCTCCTTTATTGAGACATCTGCTAGGGAAACCAATTTGGCCAAATAACAGTGATAATGAGCACTGTTTAATCAAGACAGTATTATCATAAATTTTAACTTGTGTCAAGTAGCTTAATGGTAAATTACTGAATGTTAAACAGACATGGAATTTTACACTCTGGTCTTTCAACAAACAAGTTCTTGAATAAACTAAAATGTACAGTTTCTTCAATGTGCAGTCAAAAGAGATAGATACAACCAGAAAGAGTTGAAGCTATGCAAGACCAGAAATCACAAACTTCATTTTCAATTTTAAAAAGGTTCAGTACTGGAATGCTCTTCATCTTTGAGCTAAATACAAGACCTTTAACAAGAAAAGTACATCCAGATGTGCTTAAAATTAGAAAGCAATAAAAGGTATTTTAATTAATTTCTGGCCTTTGTACGTGTGTGACATTTCTGACTTGGATGATTAATCCTGGACAGCTTTTTACATTTTATATGGATAAGCATCAATGAATTTCTGGCCTTAGCACTGTAAAGATGGCTATAAACAACGTGCCTTTCCATAACAACCCCAGATTACGTGGTTTCATCCATTAGCCATTGATTTTGCCTGTCAACACATCCACTTACTATTTGTCAGAGAGAAATATAAAACTTCTGTCATCCTGACTCAAAACTGCTAGGAACTAAAATACTGATGGTGAAGAGCCACCACACTCTGACACCGAGCAGAAGCCTTTATTGCAAAAGCATAACATAGTGACAGACACTGCTTTAGATATTCATTGTTAGAGGAAGGGAGATCCCCAAATCCAATATTAATAACACAATTGACTTGTCTGAATTTTAAATTAAATGGAATTTTAAATTATTCCACGACATACATAGCTACTGAGTGTGTTAAGAGCAGAACAGCACTTACTACAACATTCCCTAGAACATGCAATGCCTAAGAAAGGGAAGAGGAGTAAAGCAGACAAAAAAAAAAAAACACCAAACCACAGGGAACAGTTCAGTACCACAAATTACATGCTTTGGAGGAAAAGATGGCAGTTTAGTTCTTAGAACCAGGATACTGGGGAAGGGGCAAAATAAAACAGTTGAAAAACTAAAGCAATTTTATTTAGGCTTGTATTAGGTACCCACATAAGAAGAGACTGCTTTCATAACTACAGATGAGAAAAGTCTACCGCAGCAAAATATCAGTATCAAACCACATGCTTTTGTTCTCACTCACCTTTAAATGATAACAAGAAGGGGCTGATCTATGGACATATTTCAAAAATTCAAAGCTTCTTAGTCCTCCACGCAGCAGCAGATGTTAAGACTGGCACGTGGACTTCAGTTTGAAGTATCTTGCTACCTATAGGAGGTACCATGCCCAAGAGGTGGCTTAACATTTACTTCCTATTTCAGTGGAGCAACTAAACATAACACATCCTTTCCTCAGTGTCTATGAGGAGGTGGACAGAAGAATGTATGCCTGGTTTTGTACTGCGCATGAACACATGCGTGAAGAGGACATGGGTCCTAAATGATTACAAGAGCCCGTGCAGAGGGCTAAAATGATCATTGCTAATGTCCCAGTCCCAGGCCCTTTCATTTACAGACCTTACAAAGAGCCGTGACTTTCAACATAATCATTTTACTAACCCAAAAACCCACAATTAAGTAGGACTTGTTCCTTCCACTGTTGTTTCATAATCACACCGGCGCTGCCGAGAGTCACACTCTCCCCATCCTACTCTTTCCACTCTTGACCTGTGCAAGCTGAAATCTCAACAGGGGACAAGAAGGTCAAGCTTTTCCACAGGTCTAATTCTCAAAGCAACAGTCACCTTGAGAGGGGAAAAAAAAAGAAAGTGTGCTGTTGCTGTGGAAACAGAGCACAAAAATACTCCTATTAGATCAAGTACCTATTGGAGAACAAGCATACTGTTGAACAGTTACTGGAACTTCCCCTAGAGCACAGGAAGGGTTAGGACAGGGAATAGTCAGCCCAGATGTCTCCACCATCACCCAGATTTCAGGATCTGGGACAACTTTTCAAAAGTGAGTCCCTCACTACACTTGCTGAGGAAAGGTATCTTGTTTATGAAAATAATTATCATCACATGAAGGTCCTGAACTGGGAAGAGGATAAATTGCACAGCTTGCTTAAATTCTTGCTAGATGTATTAATACAGACTCCAGGACATGGTGTTTAACAGAGGACTGCAGAAATGCCTGGGCTTGCACCAAAAGTTTACAGGCTGAATTCAAAAGCAATGCTGGTGAATGGTAAAGAAGAAAATTAACCTACATCCTAGTAGAGTTCTTCTGTTCCTTGTTCCCTAAGAGATGCAAGGGAATAAATAGAATGAGATAATGTAATTAAGGACTACATGATAATTAACATACAAAAATGTCTGAATTAAGACGACATGGGCAAACTCAATATCAGACTACTCTAATTTCCGAGTGACTTAACTTTAAAATTGTTCTTGTGCATAAATCTATAGTTTTGTTCCTCTCTCCATTCCCTTTGAGATCTCTTAACTGTGTAAGCTGTTCATACCCTGAACTACATGAACAGCATGAGACTGCAAGAGTCTAATACAAATCAGTCAGAGAGAGCACTGTAGTTAAAAAAAGTATTAATGAGAACACCACATAGACAAAAGCCAGCTTCGGGTTTTCAGGAAAAAAGGAATTGCCAAGTGTCAGCATTAGAACTCCTCATAATATCAAAGATCAGGTGAAACCAGGAACCACTAGCTATTTGCTACTCTAAATCAATGATTTTGCTAGGACATTTTAAACATCAGAGAGAGATGGCAGGGGATTCCAACAGGTTAGAAATTTGTTTAGTTTATCAACGCTACAACGCTACCAGACATTAATTCCCCCAACTCTGAATCTTCTACTCTTCCTCCTCATCCCTGAAAAACACCTCATACTAAAAGAAACTAGACATTGGCAAGCTAGAAGAGTGATTTATTTTACAAGGGTGTTGTGAAGCTTAATTCATGTTTGTAAAGCCCTTTGTATTGTGTCTTTCATCTACTGTGGGAACCTCACAGTATTATCAATAAGGTCTTTTCTCCAGTAGAAAGGCTTTGCTAAAATAGCTATACTAGCAAATCTGCCTAGTTGAGATGTGGTTTACACAGGCAAAAAAGTTATTTTGCCAGAACAGCTAATAGCAGTTCCCTGAAAAAACAAGCTGTACTGGTAGAAGCACATTTTTGGCGGTACCTAATTGAATCTAGCACAGAATATTCTGTGTCAAGTAAGGGTGATTTCTGCAGAATCTTAACAAAACACAGTTATGCTGGCAAAACCTTGAAGGGTAGCTCTGACCAACACATTTTGGAGACTGCAAATGAAGGACATGTATTTACTAGTTTCACAAGTCCAAGCCTCTGTGTTCATTTATTCATGTGAGTGAGCTAGAAGCAACAGAGCCCTCTGTAAAGAGATCCCTTAGCAGCAAATGCATTTGACTTTACTATTTTATACAAAATAATTGTTGGTTATTTTTTTCCTTTAAGAAGCAAGAAGCCAAAGGAATAAAGACAGTTAAGATAAAGGCTTGGTCAGATATATTCTGCCAAATAGAAAAGAACAGAATATTAACCGCACTAGAGAATGAATGCCTAGAAACTACTTATACAACTGCAAAGAACACAGACTGTGGTACAAGAAAGTAGTTCATGCGACAGTCATTTTAACTGTGCTATTAATATTATTTTCTACTCAAGACCTCAGTTTTCTCACTCAAGTTTAAAACATCAGATATCCAATTGTTATTTGTCTCCTAACAAAGGTGGAGAGGTGCCATCATGCCAAGCTCCCAAATGACTACTTGCCATTTTTTTCTAGTCATCTTTAGCCTTATTCTGAGCTGCTTAGGGTGGTAGCCTGCAGTTACCAGCAGTAGTGCATTTACATTTTGCCGTTCAATGTTTCCACATCTTGCTAGAAGTCTGTAGCAAATCTTATCACCTTAAGGCTTGCTTACACAGGAAAAGGAAACTCCACTGTTTCACATATCTGGAAGGCTCTTCTCAAGCAGATACCCGTCTTTATTTTAGAAGGGTGTCTCTCCACATCCATCTGCAGTAGCACACAATTTTCTAACACCCAGAGCGCCAAAACTATGCATTACAGCATAAGACTTCGGGAAAGCCGTGTTTCAAATCTGTGGTGGGTTACAAACTGGTTAAACGTTTGCCCACAAACAGATTCAGATTAGACATCCTTGAATCTGGAATGGAGCTCAAAATCCAGATAGAAATTGCCATAGTTAAGGGAAGTAAGCTACTTAACAATATGGAAAATTTGTTTTCTGTATGAATGGTGGTTTCACTACCAAAATTTAAGCAAGTGTATTCAGTTGCTTTCCACTGAAAAGTAAAGCTAAATCTGCTTTAAAGCAAAACTAAATGTGAAACTCAATCTTCTCTGCTATTGAGACAAATTAGAAAAAGACTAGCTACCATAAATTAATCAGCAACCTATTATTCATGGACAGCACTGCAGAATACACAGCCCACATACCAGGACTACTGATGCATTGTTTTGTTACACCTAATAATTATTTATGTGACCTCTGAAATGATAAGCATAATAATAAGCAGTAATTTATAATTGCTCCATGTTCTTTTAGTCACTGATGCACCTTTTTATATAGCATGAAGAACAGCACTGACCTAAAAAACAGACTTGATAGTTCTGGACTAGGCTTAAAAAGAACAAGTTCAAATGAGAGCCAAAATGCATGACATCTTTTTGCAGATCGGCTAAGCTATAGACCAAAGTGTGCCCAAATGGCCAAGGTGGCCAACAGCATCCTGGCTTGTATCAGAAACAGTGTGGCCAGCAGGACTAGGGCAGTGATTGTCTCCCTGTACTCGGCACTGCTGAGGCCGCACCTTGAGAACTGTGTCCAGTTCTGGGCACCGCAATACAAGAAGGACATTGAGGTGCTGGAGCAAGTCCAGAAAAGGGCAACGAAGGTGGTGAAGGGTCTTGAGGGTAAGTCTTATGAGGAGTGGCTGAGGGAGCTGGGGCTGATCAGCCTGGAGAAAAGGAGCCTGAGGGGAGGCCTAATTGCCCTCAACAACTACCTGAAAGGAGGTTGTAGCCAGGTGGGGGTTGGTCTCTTCTCCCAAGTAACTAGCCATAGGACAAGAGGAAATGGCCTCAAGCTGCACCAGGGCAGGTTTAGATTGCACATTAGGAAAAATTTCTTCACTGAAAGAGTTGTCAAGCACTGGAACAGGCTGCCCAGGGAAGTGGTGGAGTCACCATCCCTGGAGGTATTTAAAAGACGTGTAGATGTGGTGCTTAGGGACAGGGTTTAGTGGTGTACTTTGGCTGTGCTAGGTTAATGGTCGGACTCAATGATCTTAAAGGTCCTTTCCAGCCTAAATGATTCTGTGATTCTATGATTCTGTTAAAGCTATAGCACTGAAAGGCTGGACTTTCTTGCTTCCAGTTAAGAAGCATTTTCTTGTCACGAGAGCATTAAAAAAAGCTGGATCATGTTTTCTTTTTCCAGTAGCATATATTTTGCACATAAGCAGCTGTTCCTAATCAATGAGAGTTAGATATTAAATTTTCATGTTGTATGAAATGTTATGTCACAGCCTTCTTTCAAAAACTATGAAGACATTTTCCCCAGTAGCTCTGTGCCATAGGCCAGATAGTACACAATTTGCTGTACCTACAGCATAGCAACCACGTATCCCTCCATCCTCCACAGCATCCTCCATTGGTATTACTAGAAGGTTTGAATGAAGATCAAGGACAGAATATGGCCATTAGACAGTAACTACATTTCTAGCTGGAAAAGTTCATTCTTGCCTTTGGGATATTAAATTTAAGGTTAACCATCTTTAAAGGCAAGGCTATCTTGCCCCTCTGTTTCTTCCCATTCCACTCCTCTGTTTTAGCTCCTTCCCATCCCTTCTTAACTGTCATCTCTCTTTAGCCTCTGATCACGCTGACTGACCCCTGTTTCCTCCCAGGAAGGGAGCTCACAGGGAATTTGCAGGGTTCAGTGCACAATCTTTCTGTATGCCCTGGGTCCTGCCTACACAAAACTGCTCCCTTGCTGAGCACAGCCAGGCAGTGAAGTTTAGCTAAAGCATTTGGAGTAAAAGTCTAGGAGCAAGTATGTGGAGGCTGACACCAGGCTTCCCAGTGGAAAGCCACCTACTCTGAAACATCCCCCCATTGCTGACAAAGATATCCCACATTTATCATTCTCAAGTTCAAGTACACTTCAAGGCCAACTTTGTTTCTCTTAAACAAAAATGGAAGAAAAGGCATACACTCAGGCTGAGGCTTTTTTCTCTTAGTTTTATGGAATTTACAATTGCTCCAAAGTTTCTGCAGGGGTAGAAATGAAATTTAAAGGGTAGAAACACCAGTTACTTGGTATGATCAGCTGTTCTGCACTACACCGAAGCATGAAGTCACAACCACAAAAGAAATGCAGTTAAATGATGACGAGCTCACTTCTACTCAGAGAGAAAGCTGAAGCACCCAGAACAGTATGGGAAGACTGAGGCTACATGTTTTCAGCAAGCTCACACAAATAGGCTGTTTCTTTTGACCTTCAATGCCCTTCATGATTTGTGCCCTGAATCACCAAGATCAGGAAAAAGTCTAGCACAAACTAAAGATTTAGCCAGTAAAGAGCATTTACATCTCAATGATGAACTTCCTAGTTCTAACAGAATGGAGGTTCACCAACTTCCAGAGCATACTAGGGCTCAAACTTTATGGGGATGATGGAAGGAAGGATAAATACAGAGGAACAAAAGATTTAATTTTTTTGATATACAGGTTTGGTAGCTCTCAAATAATCTGTACAGATGAAGTTTAGAATTAGATCTATCTACACTTAACGATAATTATTGTAAAGGAACAACACAATTTGGAAAAAAAAATTGCAGAATTGAAGATATCCTAATTTTGCACAAAGGACTGTAGTACAATCAAAATCCAGAATTTCTTGCATATTAAGTATCATTTAAAAGGTCAACCATAAATACATGAAAAATTTTGCAGTAAAAAAAGCAAACAGAAAAAGCAGAACTCTAGGAAATCAATCAGCCTGTCTAGGAATCCATTTGTGCACACTATTTCTTTGCAAAACACAGGCTTCAAATGCAGCTGCACCTATTTCATAATTCACATCTGCATTACCTAACTATAAAGGCAGCATAACAATCTCTGCTTACGCACAAGGTATTTACGACAAACCATCAGTCCTAACTGAGAAAAATACGTTATAGACACACCATTTAGAAAATTAATTGCCTTTTGGCCTCTGAGAAATCGCACTGAAATTTCAATTTGTCCTCATTTTAACATATGTCTGTATTTCAACATAATAAGAACATACTTGAATGCAGTTTTATCACTTCTTTCACAAAGGAAAACAGTAGTCACTTTTCAGCTGAAAATGGGTCCAAAAAATGTTATCTTAAGACTGAATATGCAAGACACTTTAAATGCAGGTGCTTTTTCCACCAAAATGTTAACACTTTTAACACTGCTTTTCCACAAACATATTATTTATAAACAATTCTTTCGTAAGAAGTTTTTCTTGAAACAGCTGTAAAATAAACAGCTGAAGATCAAAATTGCACGATGAGTGTTATGCTTCTTCCCACTTTCCAAAGCATTTGTCAGAGCCAGTGTCTCACACAGAAGTACAGAAAAGTACCTCTAAACCAGCAGACAAACCCATGGTATGAAAATCTGCAATGCAATCTTATAATAGCTGATCCTAAATTAATTTTAGAGTCCTAAGATGTGAAAAGGTGAAGGAAAAAAAAAAATAATCAGTGCTGGGTAAGCTTCATACAATAATCTGAATGGCTCTATTGTCTCTTTCATCATGCTAAAGTTTGCTTTGTTGTTGTTTTCATCTTTCCTTTTAAAATAGCCTCCTGCAGCTCTAAGCTAAAGATCTTCCTGGAGCTTCTATGCAACAGCTGCAGTATCTTAACCATCTGTTTAATTTATATTTGCTAATGCAGCTCCTGCTGTTTTCAACTGACAGCTTTTTTTCTCTCTTATTACCCCCACACAGGAAATCATTGCACTTGCCAAAGTTTCTCTGTAGTCTCAGACGTCAAATCAAGTCTGGTGACAAAAGGTGATGAATGAGGCTCCTATGCACCTCCCTTTTGTTAAAATTATGAAAATCCGTAAGAGGGTTTTATGTTATTTCTTTAAAGAACAATTATAAACAAAAAGAAGGGAAGGACTGCAGAAACAGCGGGAGATAGTAGAGGAAAATCATACCCCCTTCCTCTCAACATGGCAATTCTGTGGGAAGGTTGAGGCTGGAGGATCTCCAAGATACTCTCAGAAGCAGAATATCCATTCCATATCCATTCACTAAAGCCATAATTCAACTTCTCCAGTCATCTATGACCACCTACCAAGCTCAGTGTTTGGCTAACTACTGACTTTCCCTCACTTGCAACCAACATGCCTTCCAGCTCTTCTGGAGTGCTCTGGATCTCAGAAGTATTCACAAGTCAATGGGAAGTGATGGAGTCCCAAGGTCTACATGTTGCAATACCAGTAGTTACTGTCATCCTGTAAAGTTTCCTGCAGGAAGGTGCAGGGCCCGCACTCTTTGTGCTGGTAAGAGACACCGGATAAAAGCACAAACTGGCTCCTGAAACAGCAGTCAGCCTTATACTGCAAGCACAGATGTTACTGTCCCTGTAACTTCCCTAGAGCATGACAAGAAGAAGATTAAAGAGTCTATCCCCGCTGAAAAGTGACATCATGTTTAACATTAAAACTTTGAAATTTAAAATAGATACCCCCTGTCCTGCTTAAAACTGTATCAGCTGAATCACAGTGAGCTCTGCAATACCTGTCTCAGGTGATGCAACACTCCTGTGTTACAAGGACCACATTTCAGTGACTAGCCCCAGCCCAGAAAACAGGTAGACGTGTTAAACAGAAAGAGCTGTACATAAACCAAACGCAGAAGCATGACCACTCTTTCTTTCTAAATTCCCCCTTTCAAAACAACTTTATTAACCAGAGAGGCACACAGAAACATGAAACGGGCAGTTCCCAAAGGGCTGGAAGATGTGCGCTTTCTGGAGCCAGAGAGAGCCCAGCACAGCAGCTGATAAGGAGGCTAGCAGGGATGCATGTTTGAGGGAATACTTGGGAGACAAGTCATTATCTCTTATTACTACTGTTCCCAGAAGATGACAATGAAAAATGAAATCTATTGTTCCGACGCTCTAAAGTTGTCTCCAGATCCCAACATCAAAGCAACCTATAGGATGGAACCTATGACAGTTCCCTATCTTTTGCACAATCATACCACCAAGCTCTGGAGGATAAAGTCACTTGAAGCAAAACGAATGTTTCTGCTTTTGTAAGTACAGCAAGCTAGTACCAAAAATAACTACTGGTACACTCTGAAGAAGACTACTGCTTCATCTTCATATCCCCACTCCTTGAAAAATTGTGGTACAAAAAGTTGATCTTTGAAGAAGATATTGGACACAACAGAAAAGTTAAAAAAAAAAACCCTAGAATAATTTTAGACCTAATATACTAACAGCTACACCATACATGAGGACACTACATCCTTTCCTACCCAGGAGATTTTGCCCAAGAGCCAGACGAGTCAACTCTTAATTTTCATTCTGTATCTCAGTCTTTCCATCTGTAAATATACAAAAATGTTGATTTACTTCAGTACAGTACTATTATACAGTGCTATAGGCTAGATAACCAGCACAGATTCTAATGCTTTTATAACTCAGTGCCAATATCAAAGGGAGGGGAAAAAAAAAAAATCACCTCAAGGAGTATACAGGCCTAAAAACCTGAAGAGTCACTACTCAGCTTCAGTTGATTACTTGTAATTTATGGCATTTCATAAGTAAAGCAAGAAAGCGTAAATATTAAGTTATAGTAATGTTGATATAGATTTATGTCCCAAGTCACTGAAGATTTGTTTCTTATGAGTTTCATCAATACACTGAACCAAAGACCACAAAATAAGAATTCTCTACTAGTGTATCTCTACCATGCTAATCAGGCTGAAATTATCCTTTATATCAATTCCTTCTTACCTCAAGAAGTGTATGTGCCGTCTCAGAAAAAGTTGTGGTGTACCAGACTGAGTGAAAATACCATGAACCTGGGGAGAGAGAAGTTTTGTATAAATATGTGTACCTGACAGCGTAAGGCAGCAATATTTTACAAATTGCACATATTCTCCAGCCAGGGCGTCTCATTCACTTCAGTACCTGAACTACTGTAGTTTTCAGCTCAGGAAATTAAAGTAGTGCTGATTTTAGTTAATTCCTTCAGCCAGGAACACAAATAACTGAACTGACTAGGAATTACCTAAAGTTGCAAATAAAATAAAAAGATTAAAGAAAAACTGCAAGTCAGGCGTACTGGTCTTATCTTTCTCAGCCAGATTTTTTTTGTTTTCCACGTTCTTTCTGGGTTAGTGAGAATTATTGAGTGTTACTCTGAGTAGCCTCTAGTCACGAGCTCCTGAAGGAAAAAGGAGGCTAAGCCATGTGTTGTTGCTCAGTCTGTTATACATTATTGTACCTGTTAAGCAGAAAGGCTAAACCAAGGACTAGGAAGACCACAAGATTCCAGCTGAAAGGAGGAAATCAATGCACAGCAAGGTGCTCTCCTAGGTGAGCAAAGAT
>NW_009599529.1:0-52784 GCF_000690535.1 Cariama cristata | reverse complement strand
TTTCGATGACGCGACGCTACAGAAGACCCAGCATAACAAATGTTGCAAAACCAGGTGCAGGAAACAAAAACTTCAATGTAAGATGGCAACAGATTTTACAACTAACAAACTGGGTTAATTTCTTCTCTGTAGACTACCACAGCCCAAGGACAGAACAATAATTTTCTACCCCTTAGGGGCAAATGCAAGTAAATATTAGAATCACAGAATCACAGAATCATTTAGGTTGGAAAGGAACTTTAAGATCATTGAGTCCGACCATTAACCTAGCACGGCCAAGTACACCACTAAACTCTGTCCCTAAGCACCACATCTACATGTCTTTTAAATACCTCCAGGGATGGTGACTCCACCACTTCCCTGGGCAGCCCGTTCCAGTGCTTGACAACCCTTTCAGTGAAGAAATTTTTCCTAATGTGCAATCTAAACCTGCCCTGGTGCAGCTTGAGGCCATTTCCTCTTGTCCTATGGCTAGTTACTTGGGAGAAGAGACCAACCCCCACCTGGCTACAACCTCCTTTCAGGTAGTTGTTGAGGGCAATTAGGCCTCCCCTCAGGCTCCTCTTCTCCAGGCTGATCAACCCCAGCTCCCTCAGTCACTCCTCATAAGATTTGTGCTCCAGACCTTTCACCAGCTTTGTTGCCCTTTGAACACGCAAAGCATCGCTTTCTGTGGGACATTACATTATGGTAAGTAGTGTATTCATGCACACCTCCTTTTGGACACCTTTTCACAATTTGACAATGTAATATGTCAGGCGGAAGAACCTGACACGTTTTACAGGAAGAAAATTTGCTGCTTTTTTTTTTGCTTTTTTTTTTTTCCATAAAATACCTCTGCTACACAACTTCTTAGCACTTGCAAACCACACAGGCCTAGAGGCTTTCCTGGAACTGGAAAATAAAAAAGCACCTTTGCCATTCATACTACAGAGATAAAAGATACCTCAAACTGAGTACGTTTGTTTTAGGAAGAAAGCTATTATTTAAGAGTAGATGGATTCAGCAGCAGAGTCAGGTACAGGATTATCTGCCTTCTCAATTTTTTCCACAAATGTTCGGAACATTTGAGCATCCCAGGAGAAAACATCTGAACTAAACACTTTATTCTTAGCTTGATCAGACACCACTTGATACAGCCTTCAACCAAGCATTAACAAAGTCAGCTTTCCACTGTCCAGGATAGTGGGGGATGGGAACAGCCAGATAACGGAAAACCCTGAGCACACAAACCCTGCTGCACAGAAGGAAAAGTCCAGTGTCTTTGCACCGTGCTTTGCAGTGCTCCAGGTTCTGGGAAGACTCTTAGCTGGGCTACAGAGGCAGCCCCATAAGAAACCCCAACTGTCAAATCTCTCAGAGCAGAAGAGATCACAGCACATATAATACGGTACTCTCTCACCAGTTATCCCTCCTGGAACTGCTGCTATCATCAGCTCCAAGGCTCTAAGTCTTGCAGAGCCAGAGCTTCAGCCCAAATCTGCAAGATGTGGACCCCATCTGGCTCCTGAATGCTCCTCCAAAGACAGCTTCCCAGTGCCCCATGTTCTGGGAGCACAAAGCAGGGACATCAGCAGTGGCTCTGAAAAAAGCTGGTGAAGCCTCAGCAGATGAACTAGCTCAGGGTCCCAGCCACGCAAAAGCCTATGTATTGCTTCCAGGTCTGAACCTGGAATTTCTGTATGGATAACTTGTTGCCTAAATAACGTAACCATGGAAAATAAAACGTTAGCTGTAAAAATTAAATAAAAGAGGAAAATAAAACGTTAGCTGTAAAAATTAAATAAAAGAAAGGCCAATTTCAGTGCCTACACAGTAATTCAGAGGTCAAAAATTAACCTATCGTGCTTACAAAGGCTATTTGCAACATCCTCTGTACAGTGTTTGAAATCTTGTCATCTAAAGTTTTGCCCATGTGCATTCCTCTTCACTTCCCAGCATCCTCAGGCATTTCCCAAGAGCCACTTCTGCGAAGAGTATAAAGATGATATTCTCAAGGAAATCAGATTTGACTCTAGGCTGTCCAATATATGCAAGTAATATACTTAGTTAAGCATGACTGTCCATACATACACAGCATTTCAAAACCAAACCACTACAGACCTTAATACTCACCACCCTGAACCTTAACCCTGAGCTCCAACAAATAAGTCACAGCCTTCCCCAAGAAGGCTAATGTTAGTTTACTTTAAGCACAGAGGCAACAGCTTTCAACAAATTCCAAAGAATTTAAAAGTTTTAGCTTCCAGAAAACCAAGTTTTGTTGTTCATCTGCACTTAGAGTGCCTAGATTTAAAATGAAGAGGCAAGTACAGCTGCTCACAGCTGATAAGGCCTCATGCTACTGGCATCTATTTACATCCATGATCCAGAGTAACAAACCCAAGTACTTTAAACAACTGAAGCAGCTGTTAAGATAAAATATAGAAATGGGGAGATGGGACTAGAAGCCACCTCCTTTATTGTATAAATGTCTTCCCCATAAATCAAGAAAAAGCACATTTGGGTGAAGATAATAAAAGATCCATACTGCCTCTGAAGATCAACTGTCAAAGCAGAGAATCTCAACTTCCAAGTTAGTACATGATGGCAACTCCTGATGGCATCTTGTTGGTTCTCATCTGAATGCTGGGGCCAGCACCCCTCCCAAGCCAGTTAACGTCTTTTGACTGAGGTCACTAACACGCTGTTTTGTGCACGGGCAGCTTCTGCTGTTTGGCGTTGCTCAGCAGCAGAGGCATTGGAGGATGACATATGGGAGCATGGGTTTAGTGTTTGTGATTAACCTCAAACAACACTTGATTTGTGGGGTTGCAAAGCATAGATGGAAACATAAGTTTAAGGTCCCAGGAAATAAAGAAGAGGTAATCGGTCCTATGGGGCTAGGCCCAAGAGAGAGCAAATACGAGAGAAGACGACAGAGGAGGATGGAATAGAAGTGTGCTTCCACCTATGGCAATGGCAGCTTGGCCCAGAGATGATCTTACGCCTAGCAGGCGATACTCAGCCCAACTGAGTCTGAAAACTCCTGCATAAGAGGACATCACAACTCACACATACACAGTTATTATACTACATTAACATACTGCTTATAGGAGAAGAAACTGCAACTTGTCCTGTACTCATCTGCACCATAATATTGCTCTGTGCTCAGCTGGTTACCCAAATGCATACTACAGAGGAGGGTTAACAGCTTCAGGGTACAGCTTCACAGCCAGCATAAACCAACGTTAGCAGCTACCAGCAAAAAGGGTGGACCCACATCTCTGTTCATAGCACACCGATCCAAATAACCAATCCACAAAAAAACTATCAGTTGGTCAGATTTATAAGCTGATCAAATACACCCTACTGCTGCCTGATTGCAGGAACTGAAGCAAGACAGAAATGCCGCAACTGTGGCAGATGAGAGCAACACTGACCTTTCCAGGAGAAGCATAGTCTGAGATCACCCTTCACAAAACAGTATCTTTATTATACAGACTAGAGGGGAAGGCAGGGTATATAGAGGCTGGATAGAGAATGACCATATTTTTGTGTGTGTGTCTAGTCCTAAATCTCAAGAATCACTATGCAACAGAGACACTGGTTATTTCCATCGAGACTTTTACTGTAAAATGGTAACAAACTTTGAATATGTTCTAGGAGTCAGAACCCCGAACAAGAGTAAAATACAAACAGCATTTTCAAAAGCTCTCCCTAGTGTGCCTTCCAGTTTCTTCTACAGTGTCTCTCTGCTGTGAGAAATGTTAACTTTTATTTAAAACAGAAGCAAATACCACTTTCAGATATCCCTTCCCTCCTGTCTTTTTCCTCTACTGATAGAACAAAAATCCAGTATCATAACTAGGGAAGAGCAGTACAGAGCCAACAAAAGATAACCAGACTGGGCTGGGGAGGGATGTATTGGTATAGAGTGCTACAGCTCTGGAACAAGACTAAAGGAGAGGATTTCACAGGGACAAATCTGAAACAGCAAGCAGCTGGCCTCGAGGCATACACTACACAAATCCATCCAATTATAAGGGGCATCCCTCACGTTGCACTCAAATTTGGCTCCATCCCACACTAGCTTGCTAGTCCTAGTCTTTATGGTAAATTGACATCAAACACCTATTCAGAAATCTAAGGTTAGAGGGAATATATTTACATTAAAGAGATTAATCCGACTTCTTGCCATGCCTCCTGTGCTATATTTTGGTTTACAGTTTTTCATTTTGATTTTGTGTTCTAAATTTGGGTTATAGCAAGACAACAGGAACTTCAGTTGCTATGCATAAAGCAAAATGAACAACAAAAGAGTCTCATCTCTGAGAATCCAATACTCTGCATCTATAGATCATGCAAGTAGCAATACTATGTGCATGATGCTTAGGCATAAAAAATCAGGCAGAAAATCGGTCTCAGACATTGAGCAAGATAATTTTTTAAGTGTAAAGTATGCCACATGCAAGACTGACTTGGACAGGGATTACAGGCAAAAGCAAATGCAGAGTACCTGAAATTACCACATTTTTTCCAGTCAAACCCTCACAAGTATTTGGCAATTATTTAAATCTCCCTGTCCCTGATGAGCAGTAATACTGCGCATCTGAGTCTTTTAACTAGCAGCCACATGGTTTATGGAGCAGCCACTCTGCCAGGTGAGGAGAAATGATCGCCTGTTGTGCTGACCTAGCACAGAAACACATTTCGTCTCAGCTGGAAATTGTTCTTACACAACCAGTGCTCTCAATACACTAGAAAATAGCTTAGATACCTGGTATCATAGATTTTAATATTCTGACTGTGGATATGGCCATCAAAATCCCCACTGCCTCTCATTCCTCACACACTTAATATGTTGATTTAATTATATGCCTGTAATTCAGTTTACATTTTACAGGAGGCAAAAGGTAGAGAGATTCCAGTAAATGACACTTGAGATAAGAGAATGAGCAACTGGAGAGCACGATGCTCATTCTTTGCATGTAGACCAGCCTATAATAAAGGGCTTAAAAATTCACTTGATCAGAGCAGGTAGGAAGCCTTGGCAAAAGCCAAAATAAAATTAATTTTCCAGACTTTAAGGTTATAAAGGTAACTCACAAAGTACGAATCAGTGAAGAGCTGTCTTCATAAATTCGAGGACAGACAAGCTTCAGTCTGCTGCTCCGCTCAGGGCTTTTTCCCCAGCCGCAGCGAACAAAGCATTGCCCGTCCTCACTGACTGGGGCACAGGCAGCAGGGACAGGAGCGGAGCTGAAGCAAACAAGGTCAGCTCCACACTGCACCGCCTGGGAAAGCTCTGCACAGAAACCCAGGCGCTGGTCACTGAGGAAAAGGTGAAATAAAGCATCTAGCAAACAGAAGGAGTTTTAGAGCTGGATCTTCCTCCAGTTGCCTGGACGTAAAAAGCAGCCAGGAGGCTTTAGGGCAAGGTAAGAAAATTACAAGCTCTGGCTACTGTTCAGGTGACAAAGGAGGAGAGAAAAATGAATCAAACAACTCTGAATCTAAAATGAGTGGGACATTAAAAAAATTTCCAAGAATAATTTAACCAAAGACCAGATGGAATGAAGTAGAGAAGCTACCAGATGTGTCCTAATAATAAAATTTATTGTTGTTGTTATTAAGTCAGTTCAATTCTCATTAGGGAAAACATAAAAATAAAAAAAACCCAATCAAGTAAGGTTGATCTCAGGGGGGCATGGGGGGAAGGAAGCATTTCAGAGAGCAAAGTGAATCTAAATATATCCATGTTGAAAGCTGGAAGGTCTTTTTTCAGAAGTTGAAACCTGGCAGAAATAGGCAGAAAAATTTTTGACAACCTCTAAAATTATTAGCATAGCAATTCTCACAAACAGAGTGGGAGAGAAAGATCAGGGATTTCATCTCATGCAAACTCATAAGCAGGTAGGAGTATATTTTTTTCATAGAGAAGGTAATATCTAAATCAAAAAATCCCAGCAGGTTAACAGAATAAATGGAAATACAACATGCAAGACTTGATGCTGATGCTCTTTCAGCCTAGTCAAAATCACCATGTTAGAACAGATGCTCACCCTTTCCCCTATCCCTTACAAATGGTAACATGAAGCTGAGTGCCTATTAGGAAGCTAATCCCAAACTACAGTATCATTCTCTATCCCAATGGACTTCCCCCCTTTTTTTCTCCCTGTATCACTTTCTCTCAACTCCATCTGGCACAAGTGATGTATTTATGGCAAAAAGAAGATGCTTCAGTGGTGTATTTTTGAAAATCTACGTTTTTTGCAGTACCCCAGTCAACCAGGTTCAAACCAGGAAATCAAAGTCCTACATATTATCTCATATGACTAAAAGTCACGGGTAACTGGGTCCACTATGTCTGCATCCTTCTAGGGAATTTCTAGGCTTGGGGACAAAAATACTACTACAATCTTTACAATAAACTAATTAAGGAATGGGATGGTATATTAATACATTTTTCATATAAATCTATCTATTTTTATTTGGTATGTATTGACATGCACACATGCCTTTCTGATGCAGGAATTAAAAATTCCCTTTCAACACACCAGTGGCTGAACAGCTCAAGTATTAGCATTTTGGAAGTGGCTTGCACAACAGGAAAAGCGACCGCACAGTAGGAAAACTCCAGCAGGGAGACAACAATCCAACAACAAACAGGACATAAAACATCAAATGGAAAGCAAACTCTTGAGGAGCTAAGACAGATGCAAAAGCTGTTGGTGGTAGTGTGGAAAGATGTATTTGTTCAGCAAGTTTAGGAACACATAGAAGGTGGGGAAATATTTATCAGTGTAATGCCCTGAAAAGACGTCCTGAAAGAAAGAGTTCACAATCGCTTATCAAGCACAGCTTTTCAAAAGCACCCAGAACAAATTTTCACATATGAGCTTAAACAAATTGACATGCCACCCACTAAAGTATACGACCAGTATTAATTCCTCTGCTGGTACGGTCCTGACACAGCGGGTTTTAGCAGAAGCTCACAAAAATATTTTCCCTCTCACAACAAATGTAAGTTCATGGAATGCTTCTAGTTGGAAAAAATGTCTGAATTTAAATTCTAAAGTCATAAAATTTACTAATCATTAATTCCAGAAGTGAAATCCACACACCTATCAAACAATACCAGGTATTCACTTCTCCCAAACTCTATTAAGTCATCCTCAGTCAAAACAACCCCTCCAGTAAAAAGAACAAGTTTAAGCCTTTCAGCACAAGCTGAAAATTCTCCTGATCCCCTCTAAAACCATAGTTACCATGCATAAAAGTAATAAATCACAACAAAGAAATATCTTCTGTGTAATTTTACAGTGCTATCATTTTGATTTTTTGGCTTCGTAGCTCCATTTCATGTACTTCAGCACTATCCCCAACATCACATTTCAACCTTGGGACTGTCAGGATCCACAATTCCACACATTTGATATTAAAAGGTACATTATTCAGAAAGCTGTTTTGACACTGCGCTAATAATACCACATGTAGGCAACCAGTGCATACGGGGACTGTTAGAATCCCACTAAACAGAGACTCTCCTGCTAACTTCAGCATCACAGCCAGGAAACCAGGCAAGTCAGACTGCAGCAAAGAAATTCCACTTCTCGTGTGACATGGCACTAAGATGAAGGCTAAGAGAAATATATATGAGAGGAATAGGTTATGCTAGAGCACGCATTGTATTCATTCATTCCTTACCTCTCCCTTTACATTGCAGAGGTTACATCACCCCTTGAAACACAGTCACAAGCAGAAGCAACTCTCGTACATTGATCCTTCTTTCCCTGGGTGCTTTGGGGAAGCAGGAGCATGCACTCAAGTGAGCATTCATGCCTCAGCCAGCTTGAGGACAAGGCTCTGCACCGAAGTCCTTAAGACCTTCTCACGGCTGCTGATTTCATCCACGGAACTGAAAGAGCATCTCAGCAGGACACTGCCAGCCGCCTTTTCAGTTTCCTCTCACTGACTGCCAGACTCTGGCAAGTGAAATGTCAAGAACCAGGCAGGGGCGGTGTTTGGAGAAGGAGGGGTAAGAGATTCTCACCATCCATCAACCTCAAAACCTATTCAGCCGACAACTTGAATGGAACTGGCATTTCATTCTCCATGGTAACAAGAGATGGAAGGAGACTGGAAAGAGAGAGAGAGAGGACAGACCCGGGAAAATCTGGTGTTGAAAAAGCAGGGAAAGTTGTAAACTTTGCAACTTCTCTTTGCTGTGCAAGTTGCATATAGAAGAAGGAAAAGCCCTTTCCTTGCCTGCACGGTCCCCGAGACAACCATGTCCCACGGCCATGATGAAGTGCCCTTTCTGTGAGCAGTGTATTGACGTGAGGGGAAGAAATCCCTTATTCTGCTGCAGCTCTCCCCAGAGGAAAGACAAATGCCTTCTGAACACTGGGAATTAGGGAAAGCTGCAGATTATTGCCTCACAGAAAACAGAAATGCCTGAAAGGGAAAAGATACTGTCGTTCCCTTGAACAGTACCTCGCGTCTACAGATTGAAGCCACTGATGCCAACTCAGTCTGTATGCCAGCACTGACCACAAACTGAAGCGGAGAATTAGTGTCATCCTCTTCGCCCGCTTTGCACCTTAAGTGGAATTAAATTTTTGTTACTTCTATTACGCTGAATCACTTAGATGGACAAAGAAACAAGGTATTTCTTCTTTTCCAAGGTACACCAAAAGAAAGCACGGAAGCAGATAGACTTTAAATTCAGGTAGCACCTTTGCCAAGCTCACGGGAGCTCTGGGTGTCAGTTCTTAGTAACATTTCAGGTCTGGCCATCTTCTGAACTTTTTTTTCCTGCTCTTTTACATTCATAACTTCAGCTGTCACAGCCAGAATGTGCACAACAGGAAAATTACATTTGGATTCATGCACGTTTGTGTTCCAAGCCGGCCCCATGCAGCTACTGAAAGAGTCTCTGGCTAAAGTACTTATGCAAGATAACCTAACAAAGGACTGAAAAGCTCTGCAAATCCTGGCTGCTGCTACTGCCATCTTATTTCTTTCTCAATTCTTTACACAGATTCTTTCCTGAAGGACACATTTAAATCTCCCTCCCCCACTCAAACCCACCACCTCTCAATTCCGAGTTTGTTCTCACTTTTGTATTGCATATGGGACACACTGTTGTGTGACACTTCTTTTATAGCCTTATCTATACAGTGAGCTTTTTGTTAAAGGTGACCTGCAGAGTTGTTTTGAGCCCTCCCGGTAGTCCTCACGTATCAGCCAATGTGTTTAAAAATAATATTTTTTTTTCTAAACTATCAAATTTTCTTCATTGTTCTCAATTGAATTTTGGGCATTCGGCTTTCAGTTTCTTACAAAAGTTTTCATTTATCATTCATGACATTGCAACCCATAAGGCATCTTAATACACACCCCTGTCCACTGAACTTCAGCCTTTTCCCACCACCAACCATTTCAAAGCCATGCAAGTACATTCTTGCTTTTGAAAAATACTTTCCTTCTCTGAAAAAAATGTGTTTCATTTTCTCCTCAGTCTTCCAAGACTTTGAATCTTGGAAAAACCAAAAGGGAATTTCGGAGGGAACAATCCTACGATGACTTCACTTCTGTGGCCACTTTCTGTTGTTCTCCAACTCATCTTCTGGAGACAGCCTTTTCCTTAGGCAAAGGGGGGCACATTTACCTTTTGAAATATACTTCAGGTGCATAGTTCAGAAGTACTTTCCTTCTTTCCTGAAGAATTTAACAAGAAAAAGAGAAACAAGACTGTTCCATTCTCTCTCTCCCAGCCAAAGCCAACTAAACTGGGAGTGACACACATCAGTTGGAAGATGTCAGCCTCCTACAAGTCTAAACAAGCAAATATATGGTGTTAAATGTATCTGCACAATCAGATGAATTCAGTTCTTTTCACTTACTTTTGAAGATATTTCAGAATTCCAAGGAGATATTTCCATCTCTTTTAAAATATATTCTACCCCCATCTCTTAATCTTAAGATATTTAACATAAAAAGCTTTTTATGTTCCTTTCATAGAACAATCTCAGAGTACTTTATTATTCTGCTTTGTTATGGGAGCACAAAAAGGAAAGAAGGTATTTTTACCACTTGTCACAAAGCAGGATCATCTTCTCTTCACTTGCTGTTCACTGAGTTTCACCTTGATCCTCTTGAAGGTTTGAAAGCATTGTTGTTTATCTGTAGCTCAAGGAAGGGATTTTCTTTCTCTCTGAAGCTGATTCTAATGTACTTCAAAGACTTGCCATCTACTAACATCATCCACTTGTCTTCCTGTGATCCAAAAATTATAGAAATGGAGAGTTTTCCCAGATCCATTCTAGTAGCACACTTTAGGCAAGGGGGAAGACACTGACAACGTTACCAATATTCAGTAATGTCCCAAAAAGCATTCCAAGAGCCAAGAGCTGTATCAACTGAATTGTCCTACTGTGTGTATTCCTACAGCCACCAGAAAGGGAATGTGGATGTGTCTCACCAACAAGATACACATTTTGGAAACGAATCATTTATGAATTGGTCAAGGCTAGCATCTCAAAAGGCACCCTACTGAGAGGTACTGAAGTGAGGAGAGCAGCATGCCCACACAGAATCAAGGTCTTATCCAGCTTCCCAAAACAGAAGAATAAACAGTACAGCACAGTTAGCATTCAAAGGACTGCACACCATGTGTGCCTGTCATGCAATAATAAAAGCTGGAATACAGCAATAGCTTCAGGCTGGATGAGAATCAAGCTGACTTTGGTTCTGATTGAGTTTGGTGGTCTCCACACAGCCCTCCCATTACAAAAGCTACCATCTCAACTGGCAGCAATTTTAGAGAAGTGAACCAGTGGTGAATGTCACTAGTGGGATGGCATTGGCAATGGCACACCATAGCATCCCATATTGCATCTGCTCAGTGAACAAACAGATCTGCTGCTGCCACAGCTGTGAACACAGAAGTGAATTCACTTTTTCTCAAGTAGATGCCTGCTCTGAAAACCTTGTCATGCCTACCAAGAAAATTAACATGTGAAGTGACTATGCTGTAACAGTGCTATGACTTAACAGTAGAACGCTTCACTACAGCTATGCCCTGAAGTGCCACATCAAAATAGGGAAATGAGCAATCCTGCTCTACATTTAAAAAGAAAATAAATACATTAAAACTTAGCAAATATGCCAAGTGTTGTGTTAATTATCCATCCACTGACCAACACATCTGAGACTGAGCTAGAACTCAGAGTGTTCAACAGAAGATGTCTTGAAAGGTGTTTTAATGTAAGAGAGAGACACTCTAGCCCCAGACTGACTCGCCTGACACGTAGAAACACTGGAGACCAAATATTCTCCTGTTCCTGCTCACAACCTTGAAAACTCCTCACAACAGAAAAACCCCTAGCTCAAAGTCATAACAGTGGAGGGACTGGCAGGGCAGCCACAAGCCATTGTTCACTAAGATGTTTGTCTGGTCCTCAATGCTCTCAGATTTCATATAAACCAGAAGAACCCTTCAGCCCCAGAATAATGACACCAGAGAAGGAAAGAGGGCACTTATCAAGCTGACAGGGCAAAAGACTCAAGTCCAGCAATCTCTACCCAGGCCAACAGCTAACCCACTGAATACCATAGGCAAAAAAAGGCAACATCTCAGGCTTCTACACCTCTGAAGCTACGATTCAGATTTATTTTTTTTTTAAAAAAAAGGAATTTCTACCTCTGGGATTAAACAACATATTAACCATCTGAGGAATAAACACTCATTTTGCTATTAGGTCAGAAAGCACCCACCATCACAGAAATAATTTATGTAGTTGTTAGGTTAACAGCTTCACAGATCCTGCCAATGTCAAAAGTTTATCTGCTGTGGTAAACACTTATTTTTTGGTTTGACATTCCCAATTTCATCGCAGCTAAACAAAAGACAATTTCTAATAAACATGACAAAAGAACTACAACTTTACATTTATGAGTTTCATGGACTAAAACTCGTATTTTACTTGGCTGAAATGTAGAAGTGAGAAAGACCAAGCAAAAAAGACAGATACTCAATGACAAAGATTCAGAGGACAAAACAGCAAAAATACTACACATGAATCTTTCAAAGCATACATTATAATGGTTGCTGGGAATAAAAAAGGATAAAAAAACATGATTAGAAAGCCCCCCCAAAAAATCTTCCCAGAAGTCCAGACCTCAAAAAATTCTGAGGACAGCATTCTGGAAAATGAAACCATCTTGATTTAAATTGACAACCATGGCTGAAATATCTCTGAGTGATTCTCAATACAAGTCATTTCAAGGTAGGAGTGAATGTGGATAGAGTACACAAACTGAATTGACCTGATGACACAAGACGTGTGTCATCAGTAAAAGAACACACCATACCACTGAATTAGCATCCATTTCCCACTGCACACACACCAACTCAAAATGGGAGGGATGGACTTCATGCATACAATTTTATCAAAACAACTTCATCTAATAAGCAAAATGATACTAACTCCATAACTTCCTAACTTCAAGTGTGCCACAAAATTAATCAAAGAGAAGAGTTTAATAAAACACCCTTCAAAGGGATCAGCATTATTCATTCAGACTATCCCCATAAGGGCAAAGATTTTCTGAATCCCATGGGTTTGAAACTTTAACAAACTTTAGGTTAAATCCTTCTTTAAAGATTTTCTGAATCCCATGGGTTTGAAATTTTAACAAACTTTAGGTTAAATCCTTCTCTTTTTTTAATTAGTCAGAGTGTTTTTTTCTTTCATAAACACAGAACTTTTTATAAAATAGAAACTCGTATTCAACATCATCTCTTAAACAATTTTTCTACTACTTTAGAAAGAAAAAGCATAAATGCAAAATCCTTTGCATCATAAGTTTCATGTTTCATAAGAGACAGAAAGCAAATGACTACAAGAGTCCTAACAATTTGTTCAGCTAAAGCCATCTAAAACAACACACACAAAGTCACCTCAAACTGTTATCCAAGAACTTGCAACAGCACTTAAACATTAATGACACACGGAGAGGTGAAAGCTATCAACCAGTCAAGGAAGAGCTTTTAGAAAAGCATTAGAGGCATACACGTTTTGAACTCTGAAAAGTTATATCTGCAGTAAAGGTTTTCAGTATTTCACATACAAGCATTTTGATGCAAATAAATACATGTTCCTTTAAACGGAGAAAGTTTATAAGGGGCACGATTAGCTGTTTTCATTGAGTATAAATCAGACAGCTGCCTGTACTTGGAACCAGGAGCAAAAGACATATAAGACACACTTTCTTCTTTGCAGATGTTTTTCCAAGGTTTAAGGGAAAGTTCCACTTCAAGAAATCAATATAACGCTATCCAAATCTACATGGTCTATGGCTTTAATAGGTAAATTTACATGTGAATAGTTGGTTTATTTTGTTGTTGTTTTGTTCCCAATTTACTCTTGGATTTTACCTATTTCATATAAGATTAAAACAGCTACAAGGATTCTGCAAGCCAAATTAAGCACACTGTGATACCTGTGCAAATAAAGCGATCTTTTAACAAGCAGCAAGGGGGTCAATGCAAATGAATCAGCAGTAACTGCTATCACTAACAGTGCAAAAAAGAAAAACACTACCCCTTCATTCTAAGGGGGATCAGAAAAGGTTGCAGTTCGTAAGAAGCGAGGTTTACAGATGAAGAAATTAGATACAAGTTTCATACAACAGAGGCATGTCTAAATGTCTGTTTCTGTCTACTTTTCTTAATGCTACCAAAATACAAGTGATGTCCAACATACGCTTGGGACACACGACACTACTTAAGGCACAGCACTAAGCTATGCCTTAAAGGCCCATCAGTGTAAATAATACAAAAACAATGAGTTTGGGGATATTTTAATTTTTTTCAGGGGGTGGGAAGTGGAGAGAACACGTCCTAACCAATCTTCTTATTTTCCTACTAAGTCAGCATCTCAACAGCTTAACTAAATGAACCTGTCTTTTAAGAAGAAACTGATTTCATTCAATTCGGTATCATTCTGCAAATAAGAGGACAGTATTTAGAACAGATGACACAATTTACTTCAGCCTTTCTGCTACAACTAACTGCTCCCACAACTTCTAAATCACTTTTCAGTTTTACACACGATGATTCCAGCTGGTACAAAACAGAGAAACTTCCCCTTCAGTGGGGCAAAGGGAAAACCAGAATCAAAACACTTTTCAACATGCCAGTTGACCAAAACACTGCAGATAAATATAAAGAAGAACCATAAATTATGTATTTTTATGCACCCCACTCCTAATATACCAAAATCATGGAAGAACTGGCCGAGGTACCAATGCAGATGTGATCTAAAGAAGCCTCAGGCACAGACAAGTAAGTAACTTCTCCAACTTTCAAAGCAATACAAGTTTCCAGCTGCTGGCTTCTCTGTTGGCCTCTCTTCCCCAGTGTAATAAGAGGTAACATGAATTCAGTTTACAGTATGATGCCATATTTTGGCTGGAAGGTATAAGAGATCTGAATTTAACAATGTGTTAAATTGGAGCGTAGCACCTGTGCCTTAATACCAGCCTGCTTGATTTCCCCAGGGCTGGAGGTGTGCCTGGCACCTGGAGATGGGCAGCGCAGGCTGACTTACTCGTCGTAGGCAGAACTACCTGGGCACGAGGTCTCAAACCTGCCCGCAGATCCTAGGCACTGCGACAGAGCTGGGGAGGGAACGCTATCAAACGCTTCAGAGAAAAGGGTTAATCTCTGAAAGAAAATGTTTAACGTAATTTACAAGCATCTCTCACACTATCTTCTCCCACTTGTCTGTGCTCATATAAGAAAGGTGAGTATACATTGTAATTCAGGCAACCGCTTCAAGTGACCACACGGCAGACAGAGGCATCGGAACCTACTACAAAAGAACATTTTAGGGAGGCTTGTCTCTCCCACGAAATGCTTTAAAACAAACCTCTCTGCTGCAGCATGGGCTCTAATCAAACACCTGCATTCTCTCAAGGTATCTTGCTGACAAACACAGGTAATATGATATGTAATGAAAGGGGATAAAGCCTTGCTTCCCAGAAAATAAAATCAAGACAGCCGATTTTATCAGAGGAAAAAAAGGAGGTTGAAGCCCTCACCAATGGTTTTGTAAGTGTCTAATTTCTAATGCTAAAAGCTTCCTGTGCCTAGATTATGAATCTGGAAGGGAGAAATTATGAAACAAAAGTATGTTACACATTGTCTCATAGGCATGTTAACTTCTACCTCTTCTGTGAAGATACTTTGTACATTGCGGTTTTCTGCATTTCGAAATTTCATCATCTTTTGGAGCAGCAAGAAAAGCGACATGTTGTTGAAAACATCTCATATTTTCTAGGCTGACCTTGTATTCACTGCTTCCTCACACAAACAAATGCCAACATACCAAACCAATCCTTCTGTCCTGCTGCCTTTTCTCTCTGACTTCCAAGTAAGTACTCGTAAATATTCTGTGACTGCTTGGAAAAATCTACTGTATGCCCACCCCCTCAAACCATTCCTCTGTAAAACAGTTAATCTTGAAAATACAATGCTGTCACCTTCCTTTTGCAGGTTTCTGCCATTGCTGTCACTATGGAAACAATCAGAACATCAAATATGTCAGTAAGCCTGATTTATAAAATACTAAAGTGCCAAAGGTAAAGACTCTACATAAAAAACAATCAAGACAAAATTAGCTTGTTAGGATGGAAACATTGGCTTTAAAGGATTTTCAAGTTCATACGAATTCCTAAGGCAATGCTACAGCGAGCTATGGGCAAGGAGAGAGCTGCCAGTGCAGCATCATGCATGAAGTCACGCAGCCAAAGGCTGCAACTATCCACCAGGACAAAGTGTTGTAATCATCCCTTTTCCATCCATTTAGAACAGAAAAATCAGACAGTAAAGAAAAGTCAGTATACCCCCAAACATTACACCATCCTAAGAAATATTATAAGACATACAGACATTTGTTTCTTTGAGATTTGGAAATAAATTAAGGAAGGCCCTTGAGCTTGCATTGCCTGTATCTCAACAGCACATTCAGTCATCTTCCCTTCCGTTCATTGTCTTCATTCACATCCACATCAGAAGCAAAGTCAAAGCCAATTATTCTTAGCTTCCCAACCAAACAAAGATTCAAAGCAATTCTTAGAGAAACAACAGCTATAGAGCTTGCTTGGACAGCTATTCTGTTGTGTTGTGGCTTCAGCAATGCAAAAGCAGAGTGCTTATTATCGCTGTAAGACAGGGTTCATCCAAGCCCTGTATGTGCAGAAGAAGCAGTTTTCCCCCGCTCCCAAAGCTCACCACATACTTCACTTTGACATGTTGACTCAATTATAGCACACGGGAGCCTCCAGGGAACAAACACAGTTTTTTGAGACAACTCCCTCTCCACCACACACACATTCTCTCTGTGCTTTTTTAGAAGCTCATTTCAGGGAATGCTTTGCCTTTCATCATTCCATTATTCTCTCTTTCTTTTTCCTCACCACATTACTGTGATGTACCTACCCCCCCTTTGTGTTGCTGCTTTTCCTCACCTATACTGGCTTAGAAAATAAGCCACTGTTCTACCTCAAATTCAGCTACTGAAGTTACAATACTGACAGCAAAAGCAAAAGAGACCTCTTCTTATGCCAAGATAGAATATTTCAGCTTAAGGAAAAAAAGAGCAAGAAAATAGCTCAAACACAAATTAGAGCCACAGAGCACTAGGAGAAGAGAGGAACATACATGCCGCTGTGAAGCACTTTTAAAGTGTCGTGGAGCCAAAAGAATAAATGTACACTTTCTTAATAATTACATGGCAAATGGTAAGCTCCAGGTGCCATTTCAGGTAGGTCAGACAGTTTGCCAACCAGTCAGTGCTGGGCAGGTGACTCTGAAGACGGCTTGCTGCCTTTAGGACTTGGCTGAAGGACTTCTGCACATCCACTGCGTTCAACGCTACGCACACATAGAGAAAAATCCCTTACATTCAGATTCTCCCAAGTGGCTCAGTAAAAGAAATAACTACAGTATTCTTGACTTAAAAACGATTTTTTTGACTAGATATCTTACTTAATGACAGCTGGAAATTTACCAGAGTATTCACTTTATAGCACAGGACCAGCCACTTTGGCAGCAGTTCAAGTACTCTAAGATGGAGATACTCCCTTCCTCACATGAAACATATGCTTTTGATTCCTGATTTCCAAAATATGAGGTGACATGCTTTGTCTGAGATTCCCTCTATTAGGCTGCAGGAGTCAGCTGGGATGAATTCAGGCAGGAGCTGCAAGGAGAGAATAACTGAAGAATTTGGAATCCTGCATTATCAACAGGGTAAGGAAGAACAAAGGAAGTTATAAATTACAGAACTGAGAGAAAAGTTAGAACAGAGGACAAGGTAAGCTGAATTAATAAGTCTTCTGCAGGAGACCCCCTTCCACAAAAAGCATCTTCCAGAAACAAAGAGTGAATTTTGATGCACTGTTTCCCTGGTAGTTAATGATGATATTAGTTCACAATATGAGGAAACTGTATGGTAGTACAGAAGACAGTCCAAAGCTGGAGTTTATCTTGCTCAAGTATTGGACAACTTTAAATAAGCCATCCCAGCCCTTTTGAAAAGTTTCAAGAAATCCTAAATTAAAATATTCATGGAAATAATCATTCTTTAGAACTTAACTCACACATTGTATTGTCTGAGTTTATATCCTCTTCTATCTGGCTCTTTTTTTTCTTCTTTTCCATCAGTCATGCATGCCCAGTCCCACTGATTCCCATTTACTCCTCAGAACTAGTAACAAGTGTGGCCATGAGTTCCACAGACAAATCTGGGCATAATAAGAAGTACCTCCTGTTAGCAGTTTAGGTTTCTGCCTAGCTCTTCTGAATAACTCTTTGTTCTTGCATAGAAAAAGAAATGTAAAAAAGGAGGTTTTAAATTACCTGTGCTAAAGTATTCACTACTTCCAAAATATATTACTTCAGATTTGTCATGTCTTCAAAAAAGTTCCAAATTTTTAAACTTAGAATCATATTTATATGGTACTGTGCTACTTCTCACTTGCATATGTATCTCTCTACCCCTCTCTTTTCTCTTGCATCCCTTCCTGCCTTTAAAGGGACTACAAAACTCAGCAGTTTGAAGTCCAGGTAACAATACGGTATCTACACAGTATTTTCAGTATCATCACCTATTGTGCATTTCAAGAGACTATAGTACAATTCTGAGACCAGAATTAGCCTACTCTAATCAGGCTGATGCTAATTACAATGTGACCTCTAGTAAAGACTGCTCTTAGGACTCTGAACATCCACCAAAGTCAGTGCCACAACATTGAGCTGAGAAAATATAAGTGAAAACATTACAAACTTTTGTATTTACTGTATGACTTCTGCCGGATCAATTATGCCACTGAGAACAATAGGGGAGATTATTAGCAAAACTCCTGGACATACACAGAGAAAGCTTTTATTCTTTGGGCATTTAGAAAGGAAGCTAAAGGAACAACAAACTCAGGTTAACTTATTTCTGAGTAAGAAGTTCACACCATGATTTCATTACATACTGTAATAATACTAGTAATAATATAAAAATAATACTAGTACCTGAATTTATTACATACTGACCTCCTATCTTGAAAATGTTAATTTCACCTTTTCTCAATGCATTCATGCAAATAAGTCTTCAGTAGTCAACATGATGAAACTGTTCCACCCCACATGCACCTTCAAAAAACAGAGTGCATGGTAAAAGAACTGTCTCAAGTGAAAACATTTTCTTGTGATGGTAGATGTGTCAAAAACGAAAATTGATTTTACCAGACACTGAAATCAGTACTTTGTATCAATAGAGAAAAAGACCCTGAAAGGGTCATTATGACACTATAAATACCATCCCCTGTAGCCCTGAGATTGATTACTTTCAACGCCATTACTTTGATATAACTTCCAATGATCCTCTTAGAGGAAGGATCTTAGAAAAAAACAAAATACTAAACTTCTCCAATTTATGGAAAGAAGTCCTGTGCAACTGGGGCAAGTTTAATTTTATCAGCTATCTCAGCAGAAATACTCAGTGCAGGAAAGAAGTCATCCCTGAAGCCTGATGCATCATACACATAAGTAGTCAGAAATACTGCTTTCTTACGGTAACTAGAAGTATAGCCATCCATACTTCTAGTTAATCATCTTAACACAGTATTTGCACATTTAACCATACATATTTGAAATCCCTCAAGTTGGCCAACAGGCATTAAAGGCTGAAGACATCAAGCATATTTGGATCTTTATAAGGTAAGACATTCATATCAGAGAACTGAGAAGCTTCATGAGCGGTTATCAATGTGGCAAACCAGTATTAGTGTGAAAAAAAAGGAGTTTCATTATCTGTGATTCCACTGAGGACGACAGAAAATGTTTATGGGTCTTGCTTATAAAAGGGCATACAAAGGAAGCAAATACAGAACTGAAAAGAAGGTAATCCTGTTTAATGGAAAAATGTACCTGGAATCTGAAACATACACATTTAATCTTCCCAGACTGTTCTTGCTTAGTATATCCAGAAAATAAAATTGTGTCCATTACCTCTTCCCTCTGCGCTTATCTGATTAGTGAACTAAATATTATCTTACACTGGGTTCTTGGGAGTTTTGTTTTAATAGATTAATGACAACGGAAAAGCCACAACATGGAGTAGCAAACACTTGCTATCTTCTTTGCGTTTTTATATATGTTCAAACAGTGCTCTGAACTAGAAGGTACTTTTCATAGACATACCCAAGGATCACAGGTACAAACCACAGACAGACAGGAGGGAACATGGCACTGCATGCAGTATAATTAAGCCACAAATGTGGGCTAGTCAGTACCCACTATACCTGCTGCAGACTGAACTTGCTCCAGATATTCTGATACTTTAAACCAGAGCGCCAATAAGGCAAATAAGCTTCAGAAGATTTATTTATTTTGGAAAATGACAGTGATTCTCAGTCACATAACAGTCGTCTTCAAAGAAAATAAATGAAATCCAAAGCATTCTACTGATTCTGTGCTGTTCAGGTACCAGCAGTTAACGCTGCCTATGTCCAAATGCAGCTCTACTGGAGCCCAGCAGCCTCTCTAGAGGAATCACACACTACCAGAACAGCCAAAACCAACATGTAAACCCAGAACCCCATTCTACATGGTATACCCCAACTATTTCAAATATCCCTTCACACTAACATAAGGGGCAAAGACCACCTGTTTGGTAAAAATGAACAAGTAGCAAAAAAGACAGGATACAATGTAATTTATTGCTCAGTTAAATACATTAATTCTATGAATGAATTGCACGGATCATATTTGTGCCCCTTTTCTTTAGCATAAACAAAGTAGCTACCCTGCTGAGAGAACAGATGCTGTAAATCCAAATTAAGTTTGCCATCCATGTGGAGAAAGAATAAGATGACAATCAGGTGACAAATACCACATTTTTAATGCACTTCTGGAAACCGGAGATGTTCAGGAATAAGCACACCATAAGAAGTCAGACAGAACAAAATTAAACACCTGAGAGCATGATTATTGGTTGGTAAGCAGCTATCCCCAGGAAGGACTGAGGACAGACAGCACTTCTCAGCAATTTTTCAGACCCAACACACATTCAAAGCTTCTACTTTGTGGAATCTCTCCTGCTCTTCCTAGTTCATGGGAAATTTCATCTCTGCCAGACAATTCAAGGGAAACTGAACTGCAAATTCCATTAACTTGAACTCTGAGACAGCAACTCGGCTACTGTGAGTCACTGACAGCTGGGAACAATCCTGCCAGCTTGGGAGAGACACCAAATTCAATGCAATATCCTCCCCTGTATACTCTAGTCCACAAAAGCCAGCTCATCTGAAAGGAATCACAATGATGCTACTGCTTACCAGAAGGGGAGATGTCAATTGGCTTGATCAGGAAGGGCCTGCTTCAGGCAGTTCCTGATAATATAGCCCCACGTGCCCAGCAGAACATTTCGTGTTCAAACCCAGTGTTCCTAAACAGAGGTCTGAAACTTTGCCCTCCGCCTAAATTTCTGGTTTGAGCGAGGATCTGAAAAGGGAGTTGAGGAGGTTTTCCTGCACTAAACTTACATACTTACAGACACCTTCAAACCATCAGTTCTCTGGGTATGGCAAATGAAGAGCAGCATGCGGTGTGTTAATACAAGGACTCCAAAAGACCCCTCTACAGATTCCACACATATCAAAGGTGTTCCAGCATTCCTCCATCACTAACCGGAGTACAAAGAAACAGATACCACAGAACATCAGGGATGAACAACCAGCTTCTTTCGATACCTAAAATTACATTGCTAAATCCAACAACATTCCAAATGAAGAAATATTTTGTATCTCTGGTCTCATCAGGCTGCCTGATTAACAAATCTGACTTGTGCATTATGTACTGCTTTTCTTAGCTGCATGAAGTTACTGCATGTCTACAGCTCAGCCAATTACACGGACATGACACCAGGCATACAGTAACTAATTTAAAAGGGTGAAAGAAATGGCAAGAGGAAAGAAGTTACTTGATTCAGATCCCTAAATCTCCATCTTTTATAAAGTATCACATTTGGAAATAAAGTTAAAGGAGTTTGCTTGTTTGAGGGATTTGGATTTTTTTTTTTTGGTCTGTTTCTTTTTAAGGAATCCATGCCTTCTAGAGGACAACCACAAAAACACAAGTATCCTCGGTAACCGCCCTAACACTTTTCAACATGCGAGCTTTGCTTGCTATTAGGCCTCATCTACAACAGCAAGTTTTAGAGAAAAAAAAAACAAACCCAAAATGCTATTTCCAACTCAGTTGTACCACTGAGTCTCACATGATTTAGCTGCTAACAGTAAAAAGACCAAAGATGCTTAGCCTCAAGAGTACCATGGTAATTGCTGAACTAAACCTTATTGTAAATTATTATTCTCCACAACTCCCCAGGTACAGAGAATTATTCTTTATGATTATTTAATAAAATTACAACCTCATAACTGTAACTGCTTCCAGGCCAGATCCTTACATCCACCTGCCACCTCTTGCTATTAAGATTGCTCCTTGCTTCCTTGCAAATCCTTCTGCATATTGTATTCCTCATGATTGCTCCTCACCACTTCCTGACAGAAGAAACACGCCAAACACAACTGGAAACTCTAATTCAATTCATATTGTTGTGCCAAGTGTCAGTCACGGACACATAGAACTGGTTTTTGACCTGTATGCAGCAGACTACTTATTTTAGTGTCCTTCTGTTAAGAGATTCTAAGTGTCCTTAGTCAGAAAGGTTTCTCTCACAGATGATATAGAGCAAGAGAATACCAGAACAAGATCTTGCTCTAGCAAGCATATTTATCTATACACAAAACCAGGAAAAGAATCTTGCCTTGCCTTTCATGATATCAAAGCTATACCGTGAAATTTAGTAGACCAAAGTTAAAAAATAACCCAAAAACCAAACAAACACAACCCAAAACACATAAAAAAGGAAATAAAAAATTGTAACACCTCTTGGACACTAAACTCCATTACATACTCCTATAAGGCTGGAAACATGATTGTGACACAATAGTGGCAAATTAATCTGGACTTCTGACATCAATAGACAAATCTTCTGAGACAAGATGAAGAGCCTTCCAGATCAGACCAACAGCAAAGTGTATCGTGAAAACACTGATTTTCAAAACAAGTGGATTCAAAAAACCAATCCAAACTGCAATTACAGAATGGGAGCTTTTCTGACCTCTTTCCTTTTAACAAATACCCATATCTCTCCTAAGAGATGTTTAACAGCTTCTTACAAGACAAGGCACTACTTAAAAAATGATTTTCAGGTAATTAATAAATGTTTTATTAAATATAATAATCACATTTCTCTTAATATGATACAGTAATATCTCTATCTAAAAACTTTATTACAGGAAAAATTAAGCAAACAATAACAGTAACTGACAAAATTTAAATCTATGTATCTCAGTATGTTCATGTTTTATCAAGTTCAGCTTTCTAATGGAATATACAGTATTTGCTTTTAATCTTGAACATTCCAAGATCTTTTTCTTTATAAAGTCAAGATACTTTACATACTTTCTTGTATATTAAAAGTCTTTTTAGGCTACTAATTGAAAGTTTCTAGAATGTTTTACCCATGACTCTCTCTGGTTCCTACAATATTAAGCTAATGACTCTAACGCAGGGTGGTTTTACAGGTAGAGGCAGGTAACACCAGCACTTTTAAATACAGAACACGTATAAGGAAAATTGTCTGCAAAAGACCAGTACGTACATAGCATCTGACAGCATAAAGTGTTACAGATGCTCCTGAAGAATGATCTTCAAACCTTCTGCATGGTATTCCCATTTCTGATGGTTAACGCAGTCTTATCGAAAACAGACCAATATAGACTTTAAGGTATCACATATTTACTTTCATCTACCCTTCCTTAAAGTACTAATATTCTCCTATAAACAAAGTTTTGTTTACATGCAGATAAAACACAAACATTATTTCTCAACCATAAAGCACTCTAGATGTTTTTAAAAGTCCCCTTCTGTGCTAATCCTCTGTTGTTTTACTCTATTCACTGCCAATTGGAAGCACTTGTAAAAGGACACCCTCCCCCCGGCCCTGCACCTTTGCATGCCTGGCACACTCCGCGTTTCACTGACTGAAGGGAAAGGCTTCCCAGAAATTCCTGCTAAGCATTCACAGCAGAGCAATACCATTGAACTTACTCCCATCTCACAGGTAGCCGCCTCGATTTGACAAAAGCCCGTTTTCTTTTTGTTTCAGTTAAGGCTCAGGTAACTCAGCTACTTTCAGAAGATAGCTAATGTGGCAGACACTAGATTTGATGAAGAATTCACACAACTATGTAGGAAGTGGGTAGTCAAGCACTCCTCTCAGCCACCCCTTCCCATGCTGGTCATAGGGTGGGAATCATATATTTCTCACCGTTTATTTTCAGGGTCTCGGAGATTTCTCTAGCTCTAAATTCAGATCTGTTCAAGAGATGAAACATGCCTACCTTCCAGCTTCTCTGGTCTGCAGTGCTGCAGAATGCCACACAATTTACGCTAAACTAGAATTTAACAGTGGTTTGATGGCTGATGCTTACGATTTTATGAGCTGGTAGATTAGATTTTCTCCATTGCAAACCTAGATACCGTTTAAGGTGACAGGTTTGGTGAGTCTAAATTTATCAGCTCCTCTGAACGTAAATCTGCATCAAAGAGGATGGAAGTTAAGTACTCACCTTTTCAGCAGCACCTTTGTTCAGAAGCCAGCACACAGAGTGAAAGCCAACAATGCCTGGCTCACAAATACACCCTCCAGCTGGGGGGCGGGGGGGGGGCGGGGGGGGGGAGAAAAAGGGAAAAAAAATAAGAGTAAAATGGGTCTGGATTAAGAGATACAGAGGAAAGAAAGATCAAAGAGTATTTTATACACGTATGAAAAATCATTGCACATGGGCTGCGTAAACAACCACTTTGTTCTAAACATGAATTATTCAACAAGACAGTGCACACATTACTGTGCCTCCTTAAAAACATGGTAAGCAAAAGTGAAGACAATATTTCTTAATCAGTGAAACTAATCCACAATTATAGAAAAGGAAAAGCAGGTAGGGGAAGAATAAGAACCTCCTGGCTTGTTTTAAGAGCTGACAGTCCACCAGAGTTGCAACTTCCATGACTGTAAGCATGGCACTGAGAACTTGGCTTTAAATTTCACATGAAGACCTTTCTTCATAATGAAAAAGTTAAAACACACCCTCAGATGAAGTCCTCAATACTGGAGCTCAGATAGCAGCTTAAATCCTTGTGCAGATTCCATGTAGAGACCATGTACAGAAATGCAATGCAGCATCACAAACTTGCTTCCTCTTAGCACTGCTTGAAAACTAAGGTTTAGGGATTTTTGCTTTACAAAGGAAAACCCCAAGACCAGTAATCTTTCCAAATTCTTTAAATAATCTCCTAAAATTAATCCCAGGGCTGCCTTTCAGTCAACTGGAGTCAGTCAGCAAATGCCAAGCAAAGCTACGTCCTTCCTCCCACAAGCCAGTAACTCCGGCAGCAGCCCTACGGAACTCCTCGGTGTCTTCCTTTGCCACATCAGAGCCTAGCAGGCACCTGACATCTATCCAGACAAGAGTCCACCAAGAGTCATGGTGAATCTGAACACCTTTTACTATTTACCCTATGACACAAGCCAAATGGAGCAGTTTAGGGCTTGTCCCCATCCTCTCAGACACAATCAAACTGACTTTCTGGCTGCCATTTAAGATGCACTTTGTTTCATTAAGGAAAAATTCTCTGCTGCCTTCCTCTATGCTTAAAAGATTTTGCTCATATTCTTACTATCCCATCAACTGCAGGTTGGCCGCACATAACACAAACAGTAACTCACAGTCTGGAAGCTCCCTCACCATCATTCACCTAGATGCAATCAGGAACAAAACACTGCAACTAGACCTCTGTATCTGGTATTTGCTCCCACTTATTTGCAGCTACAGCTTTTAGACAGAATGTAGCAAGACAATGTTCTTGAAAGTCATTCCCAAAGCTTATTCACCTTTCTTTTCCTCTTTTATCTTTTTACATTGTTTGCCCAACTGTTCCTTCTTTAAACATTTTTCTAAAGACAGCATCTAAGATTAGTATGCAATTATGTAGATTTGAATTGGCAAAAAACATTGGGGAGGCAAAATTAAAGAGTTAAGAGAGGCTGCCAACTTTCCTTAATACCTCAAAAGCAAATGTAAATGGGTAAAAGAGACTTACTAAATTATTCAATCTATTTTCATCAAAAAGTTGACTCTTTGATGTTAGATTATTTCCTGAATCTTTCTACCAGTCTTATATATTATATATTTGTTCTTACATATTTGTTCTTCCAACCTTTCCTTTGGGCTGACTATTCCATACTTTAATATATATCATAATCTCATTCCCTTGTTCCTAGTTATGCCCCTTCTCACCTTACTAAATTAATTAGTTTCTATCTTTCAAGTATGTGCCTCTCAAATATTTGTAGATTCTTATCACGTCTCCCAGCTACCCTTCTAGTTATCACATAGCCAAGGTAGGCATGTTTGCCTGCCGGTCCCTTGGTCTGTACTCATTTGTCATTCTCCCTCAACTCTCTTCAGCTGGTTTACATCTGTCTAGAAACAAGATCTTTGGGTTTGCACACTTGGCAAGTTAACTCACAGTTGTTCAAGAAGGAACTTCTCTTTAATTTGTATAACTCAAAACCATACTAATTTGGTTTTTGCTGCCATAATGCATCTGCAAACTGATTTATCTGCTGCACAGCTACTCACCCCAAAGGCTTCTGGTGCTCCAAAAAACTCTAGTGCTTTTCCAGTTTCACTATTCCTCTGGTGCAGATACAAACACACTTCAGGTTAAACTTCTTCTGACTGCATTCTCTCTACTGCCTCCCCACAAATGGGAAATACCTAATTTTTATAATCTCTCGTTACTTCTAGTATCTCAAGTTCTTCTGTGTTAGTGTCTTCAACTATATCTGATTCACCTCCAACATTCAGCATCTTAGTAGCTTAAAAAAAAAAAACCTAACCAAAATAACAGCCTGTAATAAAGGTGTTAAAATGATAAATTTGTCACATAGAAGGAGACAAGATCTCCACATGGCTAAACATGATGTTGTTCAGCACTACTGTGTTTATATTTCTGCGGCTTTCTGTTGAGAATTTCCTACTCTCAGCCTAAATTACTTAATGCAAGAGGAAAAGACCAAACCAGAGAATCTGACATATCTTAAGCCAGGTATGATACACAGTTAAGCCCACAGCACTGTCAGAAGGTGGCAGATACCTCCCTTCCTTCCCCTCCCTTTCCCACACATTAACCAGCCGCACATTGCCTTTGTCGTGCTGCCACTGCCCTACGCTGTGGTGAGCCAGGTATTTTTCAATTTCAGATTTAGTGCATTGTGCATCTGTACAAATACTTGTAACGGCACTATGCATGACAGTCTGCAGGGACAGTAGAAGAGTGGGACTGTGCGAGAACTTACACCACTGAAAAATGTCCACGGGATACTGATCCCATATTCCCATTTGTAAGCACCACCTCAGCACAGGAGAGTAAACCTGAAATCCTGCAGACTGTGAAGTCTGCAAAAACCTAAAGACTTCTCAAGAACAGAGGGAAGGAGAATCCTTCTGAGCTTGTGAACACCGAAGATTTCTGCATAGTTGAGGGGACAAGATGAATTGAACACAAGGTAGATCTGTCAAGGAGCTGAATTCTTTCAAGGATTAGGAAAAAAAACCAATGGAGTAAAGGAATACAAGAACACATTGTTTATTGGAACTTTCTCAAAAGATTTGGTCAAGTCCTTCACAAAAGACTACTCAAGTCACTGTGCAGGAAAGAAGAACAAAGTACTGTCACAAGTGGGAAACTGGTAAAAAGAAACAAAACAAGAATCACTGATCAGTTTTGAGCATGGAAGAAGGGTATTTGTGGAGCTTTCAAAGATTAGCATCTATTTTCTCTCAGCTTCTTATTAAATAGTTGCAAAAGAAAGCAAAAACTGAAATAAAATTTCAACTGAACACAACTTTCAGTGAGGTTGGTTAAATACACATAATAATGTGGATTAGTTCAGGAAATTCTAACAGAGAAAGCTGTTGGGTAGTTTGGGGCCACAGCAACAAAGAAAATGAAAGAAATAAAAAAACAGAAAGAGAGAGGGAGGTCTTTACTTACGAGCTATAAATTACCTGTAGTTATTCTGCAAGAATTTATGTTTTGTGTAAGTGAAAAGAGTAATTTGATCAGCACAGTAAAAAAAGTAAACAAGACATTTAGAAAAAATAATATTGACATTATACATATAAACATTCTTCAACATAGACTTTCTTAACACATATCTTCACCTCCAATGTGTTTACGTCCATCTTCTCTGAAACTGTATTTAGCAGAGAGAAAAATGCACAAGAAAATGCAATAAAAATTATCAGGGCAAAGAATATGCTTAAAACTGAAGGGAAACTATACAGAAATAATTTCAGTACCCTTGAAATCACAGACAACAGGCTTGGAAGGAAATTCTTTCAGGTGGGATCAGTGATATCTAAAGCATTCCCGACACATTTCCCTGTTATCTCTGTCGTCCAGAAGGTCCCTAGGCAATCCAGTCTACTGCTTAACCACTTGTGCTGTTGGAAAGTTTTCCTGACGTCTAGTCTAATTCTGCAATTTAAGCCCTTTACTCCTGGTCTTACCCTGTGTGAACATGGAGGAGAAATCATTCTTTTTCTCTTTGCAGCACACTTTAAAATTTTTAAATTATTTTAACTTCTCCAGCGTGAACAATCCTGATTGTTTCCTTCTTTCCTTCCAGGTCACATTTTCACTGCTCTTGCTTTCTCCTGAGCTACTTCCAGTTGGTCCTCATCTCTCTTCAAGTATGGTGTGCAAAAGCAGCTGCAGCAGTCCATTGTTCCAGTACACAGTAGAGAGGAAGACGATGTGCCTCAGATGCTGGGCTCCTTCATATACATTATTTGCACTGTTGACTCATGTAAAAGGTACAATCCACTACAACACCTGCTTCTTTTCCACAAGCCTACTACTTAGTCAGCCTTCACTGTTCACTTAGTGCAGCTAATAAAACTTGCCTAAACAAGACGTTTACCTTAAGCAACAACAAAACACACAGTAAAATTAGAAGTCAGGTTATTAAAAGCAGAAGGGAGGAACTAAGGGAGAAGCCATGCATACCCATGTAATCCATTATCAGAGCATTATTTTAGTAAAAGCTAGCAATAAATATGAAAATAGAAACACCTTTTGTTTCTACAAAAACAAAGGAGATAGGTATTTATACAGTTCAGGAGGTTTTTAACCTCCCTGCCTTTCAGCAAGATGTGCGTGCTTAAATCTCTTAAGCAGTTCTGAAACTCTCACTCATAATTACATAACTGTCCATTTTGGAGATTTTTATTACTTCCTCCAAAACAATTGATCATCAGGTACTACTGGAAACAGAACACTGTATTACACATATCATTCCTCTGATGGGATACAGCATTCTTATCTTCTCCTTTTTTTATTTCTCATAAATGCATTTTATGACGCAAAGCAAGCCAAAAAGGAGACTAGGTTTTATAACAAAATGAATCATGATATCAAAGAAATAAAGTAATGAAATGATGGACAGAAATTTTTCTTTTATGTATTTGTGCATGGACGTATGTGTTCTGAAAGCTACCATACAGTATTTATGGCAAGACCTAAAAACGTCACCTACAGTTAAAAACAGGAAGCTGTACTTTGTGACCAAATTGTTGAGAAAGCATCGTTATCATTTGTTTCAATTATATTCTCATTGCTATTTACATTACAGCACACACCGAAAGGTTTCAGCCAAGGTTAGGACTGCTATATATTATGTATCTATCCAAACACATACACAAGCACACAACTGTATCTGTATATATAATCAGATTTCTGCATGCCTAACAAAAGACAGTCCCTGTCCCACATACTTTTCAAAAGGAAACAGAGATGGTACACAAGCATTAGAACAGAAGTATTATCCTAATTTGACAAAAACAGAACTGAGGCAGCAATGGAGTAAACTACCAAAGTTCACATGAAAAAAAGAGCAAGGGACCTAGGTCAAATTTTCTAATCCTAGTTACAGCATATTAACCACAAAACAATCCTTCTGCATGCCTTTCCCTAATCACCAAATAGCACAGACGTAAAATGCCTGCACCTAACACACTCACAGTAATACCGGTGGCTAAACAACATGTAACAATTCTCCAATAGAGAGCAAAAAATATTTTCATTCTTTACCGTCCTGAATTTAGGAAGCTAGTATCACTGTTTTTATTCCTCCTCCTTCTCTGCCAGTTCATACCAAAGGCCTACACAGGCAGGGTTTAAGCGAACAATTTATTTCGCAACTGAGGCAAACTGAGAACTTGGTCACTGCAGTCCACCCCCAGCAGTTCGTTGTTAAGTCATGAGAACTAAAAAATTGCTTTAGTTACTTCACCCTTAAAACAAAAATATCACAGAGTGCTACTAGAACAGCTGGAAAGGGAAAAATCATACCTTAAGTTAAAGTACAGTGCTTCTATATGCGAAGAGACTTTAAGAAATACAGGATTAACTGAAGAAACATTAGCAAACCTGTCACAGACATTTTCATTCACTTGAAAACAGCATGCAAAAAGATGTAAGAGTGGCATCAGAAGTGAGCATATATTTTCATGAAGAAAATCGGAAATGCTGCAGGAAATGACAGAAAAGAGAACAGCTGAACCTGAAACTAGGTTAGAAAGGGACATCTCCCCAGAGCCCTAACAAATCCATTACAAGACCCTGGGGAGATGTTAAAAAACAAGGGTTTTTTGTAGCAATGTTTAACACTCCTTTATGTGACACAACGCATATATTTACCAAGAAGAGCAATGCAGCACACTGAAACTAAAAATACAGTTGCACACTGAGAGAAGTTAAGAAGGTAAGACAGCATTTGATCAAAGACACACAAAAGGTAACAGATTAGAGAAGGGTACATACGATGTGAGAATAACTGATATGGGTTTATTTCAAAGAACAGGGAAGAAACCACAGAGAGAGCTGGCAGAAAATTCCACGGAGGTTATACTTCCAGTTTAGTGAAAAGCCTAACGCAGCGTTACAGCAAATCACAACCTGCAACAAGCAAGCAAAAGAGCCAAGTACCAATGTGCACGGTGGACATGCAGGAAAAACATCTAACTGGGTACTTTTATGACCCATTTTGTTCATTTTATATTAATGATAGCTTTCTAATCACTTTATGTTTGTATCCAGGCAACAGGACCAACCATGCATGTAAGAGATCAGGATGCTATTAATATATCTTTAAGCTGGGGCAGATGACAATTTTTTATGGAAGCAATGAAGAATCCCAGGCCTTGTTCTCTCCCCATCAACTGGAAAAAAACCCATCCCACTCACACTCCAGATTATATGCTCCGCTGCAATACAGCAGCAAACTACTCCCATCACACAAATTATCATGTGATAAGTGCCAATTCCACTTCTATCATGCAATACAATTACTTCCAGTTAGAGGACAGAAGAATATCAGCAAAAGTTGGCAGGAAACGGGTAATTGGGACAATTCATAAACTCTTCCACTTGCTTTCCAGCACATCTGCAGAGTTCTGAGAAAAGGGGGCGGACCATGGGCCAGATTAACTTTTCTGCTGCCGTGGATCCGATCTACTGGCCAGCCTTCTCACCTTTGAGTGAGATATTACAGTTCTTGCTCTCATCCTGTATCTCTCACACACAGCTTTCAATCTAGCAACATCAGAACGATTTACAGAAGAAGATAAAGGAGTCCTCCTAGTAAAGATAAGGTAATGTATGCGAACAGCTAAATGGCAATGGAATTTTCTGGCTCATGCCAGAAACAGTAGCACACCGACCTCAGCTAAATACAGAAACCATCCCCTCTATCCAAAAGAAATGCCGGTACACTATTAATATCACAAGATGAAGCTCAGCTGTATAAATAAAACCTCTCATTTCAGCTAAGTCTTCATCATCTCTCTGGCATCCACCACCACCTCTTCACAACAAAACTCTCAGGAGGGCCTTCAGTGTAGGTTTTTCATAGCAAGCCTGTTTCTCAAGTACACTGGAATGCAAGTCTGGTTTTATTATCTCTCCTTGGCAAGTTAACATTTATGAACAATTAGGTTGGAATTAAGAAAAAAATTCATCAAATAACGAAGTTCTGAATGAGATGCTCAAGTAACTATTTGCAAGTCAGCACGGTTCAAAATGGAAACATATTGTCTGTAAGTCAAGGGGTCCAGCATGCTCTTTCAAGACACTTGCTGACGTGCTGGATGACCTCAAGTACATCACTTGATCTTTCCCACATTACAAAAAATCTCCTTATATGACCTTCCTAGGTACCTCACTTTGAGAATTAAAAAATAAATACACTGTCAATCCTCCTATTATTATTACTGCTGTTACTATGGGGGCTGGAACTGTCGTCAGCAAACAGGCAGGACATAATTTAATTTTCTTCAAATATTTATTATGCGACAACACAGCCATCTGTTTAACACTCACTATATTTAGTTTCTGTCCTAAAAAACACAGGGAAAGAAAATACCAGCTTCTGCCTCTCACTTCCACATATCGTTTCCAGCCACATACGCACTAATACATGGCCAATATCCTTTCACCTGTAACACACTCCTTTCAACTGTAACACAGAAGAAATTGCAGGAAAGCAGACAAAATTTCAGCTTGGATGAAAACAATTCCAACCACAAATTTACTCTCCAATATACCAAAACCAGGATCCCCAGTTTTAGCAGCATTAAATAAATTTTAATTTCAGCATTGACAACAAAGGACAGGATATGAAGGAAAATGGTGGGATGAGAGGAGATAGATGGCAACAAAGCACTGTGCACAATGACCATGTGCCAGGAGAGGACAGATATAAGAATATTACATATCTACACAGAAAAAGTAACTTTTCATTAGCATTAATTTCTCTCCAGTACATTATAAAATAGACCATCATTCTTAAGTAACAGCTGTTACACAAAGGTGCCTTTGGCATCTAAATGAATTCTATTTGGACACTTCTATGAAAAGGCTTCTCTTCGTTTGCACTGTGTTCTTCCATCAGCCTGTATGCAAAAATCTTTATCTAACATGTCTCATGTCATATCACTGGGACTTTGAGATAAAGAAATCAAGGAGGTAGCAAAAAAGCTAAACTAATTAACACACTGAGTGAATTTGCTAATGAGGAAAATAAAAACCCAGAAGGCACCAGCTAAAATGCACTCCTCTTGTTTTATTCTTCTCTATTCCCTCCCCTACTATTCCAACCCTGAGATCATGAACCGCTTCCAGTGCTCCTCAGCTCCTGGCAGCAGCATCCCTTACCACGCCAGTCCTGCACCACCAACACAACTCCACCATATAGAGCTCAGCCCTAACTGGAAGTATGCCCTAATTTTCTAGAGTAATTTATAAACTGTGATACCACACCAGGTCAGTCATGCCTCTCTCAGAGGCCAGTATCTGACACTGCAAACAAAAAGGGAGTGGAGCTCAGGCCAAAGAAACTTCAGTGCATAGGTGAAAATGCATAAGCCAAACACATAAATGTGGAAACATATCCAAAGTTATGATGCTTGGATTGGGTTTTTTTCAGATGTTCTATTGCTGACAAGTCTTCCTTCTGTTTTCACACAATCAAAAGATAACATGCTATAACAGCAATACACTGATATCATTAATTAATTTATTGGCATTTGATGGTTGAATGGATAGCTAACAATAACTCCCTAACATAGCGTCAGTATTTTGTCCATCAACTACACGTTTGCCGATGTATCTTTTTGCTCATGAATTGTAGATTCCAAATATGTGAAGCAAATGAATTTTTTAAAAAATGGGACTAGCAGAACCGATAAGGATCTAACTATTACCTTTTTGCACAAAACCCAAAGAGAAACCCAATCATTTAGGAGAGGTAATAACTCTTTTGAAAATACATGTGTGTTGGTGACCATAAGCTACCAACTCAATTTCCATCACTCTAGCTTGTGGCATTGCGTGCTTATTCAGAAACAGCCTGGCCAGAAAAGGTGCAGGCAGCCCTGCCAAAGCCCGGCTGTGCTCTGATGCCTCAACACTACAAGCAACAAACCAAATCGGGGCTGCTCTGTACCAACATGGCCCAACACTTCAGGTGTGGCAGACTAGGACTGGATAATACATGGCCTTTTTATGTGTAAATGACAAAGCATCATCAAAAGGCTGCCAGAGCACCTCTCAATCCACCAGCATCCAACCTGTATCAGCAGCACAGAAACACAGCAGTCCGCTTACGCTCGTATGGAGCAAGGGTTGAGCACTGGCAGAGGCCTCTAACCTCTCTTCAGTTTCTCAATAAGGACACAGGTTTAGACAAACACAACAGCAGATAGACTTCAGTCCAAAATGAGATAATGCTGGACTTGGTTTAAATCAAACATGATCCGAGAACACATTAAAGATGTGCCACCTTCTGCCTGATACATTCAAGTAAAAACTAGGTCTACTCTCTGTTATAGTTCTTGAAGATACCTCAAAAAAAAATAATTCTGCATTATTGCTCAATCCCGTCAAAAGCCTGCATTTGTTTTAAGTAGCCTGCCTGCATTGCAGAATATGTTTCTACCTAATATTTTATCACCAGTGTAATAATCCGAATGTAACACCTAGTTTTTAGTGGCATATTCATAGTCGTTTTGTGGTCTGGAAAGAATCACAGTTATTTAAACACTTAAAATTATACAGGACATAAAAATGTCATTCTGAATTTGGCCTAAAACTCATTCACATCAGCATCCTACTATCTGTACTGTCCAGTCCCAGGTATTTAGAAGACTAACAGAAGAAAGCCTTGAAGCCAAACTTGCAAAGAGTCATCAGGAAAAGTAGTCCTTCTTACTATTGTTTACACTTAAGGATACCTTAAGCTTAAGGAAGCTGACTGTCCCTTCCAAGGGGCCTTGAAATTTTGTTTTCATTTACAGGATTTGTGTATATAACAACTACGCTCTCCTAACACATAAATATCAGGTTACTTTTGACACCACGAAGTTGCAGCCTCAATGATGTACTGCAGCCATTCATTCCGAAGACTAATTTGCGTGCCAAATGAAATATTTTTATCTTGGCCAGAAGTGAATTTGTTACTTTCCAGTATCACTGACAGTCTCCCTTTCTGACGATGGCAAGCTATCCATTCCTAAATCACTAAACAAGAAATTGTCAGTATCTCTTTTACAGAGAAACTATTTCATAAATAGAAAGTACTCTGTAATGACCATAACACGTAGACATGCTGTAATTGATGAAAGCTACTGACAATGCACATGCTGCACCTTCTGCATCTGAGATGATGTTCCTTACCAGCAGAATTACCCTTTCTGTGCCCCTGCACTAGGACTTAAAGAGCAGAGCTCAGAGCACCTCCCTCACAGCTCAACACCCAGGCCTAGGAACAACAGGACCAAAGTCCTATCATGAAATTACCAGCAATACCATTATCGTGGAGAATGATAGTAAATACAGAGCTTTTAAAGGTCTGCTGGGTTTTCTGAGCACATGTCAGCACAATTATAGTATACTAGAAAGAGACACTCACCCCTTGATGGTGGGAACAAGTGTAACAGCTGTAGGAATTAGCTGTTAGAAAGCTATTAGAAAGAACTTCTTCACTGTTAGAGTCATTAAGCATTGGAATGGGCTCCCCAGGGAGGTGGTGGAGTCACCATCCCTGGAGGTGTTCAAAAAACATTTAGATGTGGCACTTCAAGACATGGTTTAGCAGGCATGGTGGCATCAGGTATACAGTTGGACTTGATCTTTGAGGTCTCTTCCAATCGTAATGATTGTATGATTCTATTCTCTGGAGTATTGTTCTTCTGAACTGGCCACCAGACATAATTCCTACCTGCAGGATGTGAAGTTTGCAGCAGCTGGTGCCTTCATGATGCTTTTTTACAGGATTAAGAAAAGGGCATATCTAAAAACCAGCCAAACAATACCCAAAAATTACCAAAAGAAGTTACTTAGCTAACTGACAGAAACAAAGAAATACAATGAACAACCCACTCGGAGATTCTGATACAGTAATTTGTCCTCTTCATCCATTCCAAATTGTTCAAGCAGGCTAAGTAAGGCATTTCCTTACACTTTTCACTGCCGTGAAGTGGATCTTCTGTCCTGATCTGGCCAGAACTAGCAACAGAAGCTGGAGCCAAACCCCCATCAGCTTCCCCTCCATCACCTGAAAAACCTCAACAGGAACTGTGTGACCTTCCACCCAATTAAGAAGCCTCGTGTAGCCAGTAATTCATCTCTTGCAACTACAGGTGGCCCTGAAATAGATTAAATATCTTGCTATCCATCTTCAGAGGTACTCTTCTTTGATTTCAGTTTTTCTTGTATTGACAACTGGAAAACATAGATGGATATCTAAATACTGTTAAAGAGATCTGGCATTATCTCCCTGATGTTAGCCATCAGGGCTTCATTTGGGTCAAATAATCTCTCCATTTATTAGAAGAACAATTCCAAACAATTCAACAGTTTTTAAAGTATTAAATTAAAGGTTGCCTCTGATAGGCCTAACGATGAGATCACCACTAATTCTGAAATGACAGAAGCTTATGCAATGGGTTTGAGTCATTTGATATCGGCAATGACCAAGTATCAATGACATTGCTTTTCTAGGACATATGAAAAAGGTCTTTTGGCACTTTAGAGAGGGGTGATGACAAAGAGTGCTCAATCTGGGTAAGTCAGAGACGTTCAAACTGATCATACACCAAAACATCAGGAATCAGCATTTTTCATGAGTTTCATCATGTTTATTTATTGCTAAGAAGTTAAACATGATGGATATTTGCCGAGATCCTCCTTGTCAACACAGTCCATAAGTGAAGATGGTCCCACTTCCCTGACTCTATTCCCTCTCTGAAGCAGCAGAGATACAAACACTGCAGCTACGGCTACCCCTTCCACTGCACACACACTTCCGGTGAATCTGCGACACAATCCAGTGACACCTACTTGGAAAACCATCATTTTAGCAGGTCTTGTGAAAAAAACAGAACAACAGTACATGATCTACCCACAAACACTAAGACAGGACAAAGACCTGCCCTGCATATAAGCTACAGTTTTCCTGTTTCTCTCCTTCCATCCCCGAGAATTCAGTTTAAACTACCTCCAAAGAGTAATCTGTGTTCTACTCAATTCACCTGTTTTTACCTTTCCCTGAAATAGTACTGACAAATAACTGACAAAGCACTAAAAATACTTACTTGTTAATTAAGGAGTCAAGGAGGGGGGAGAATAGTAGACACGGCAGGCACCTTCCGTCGATGCATGTTATGTAGATGAGATGAAAGGCAAGAGCATTTTACAAAAAGGCCTCAAGCAAATGCCATTTCGCATTTGATCCCAAAAAATAACTTATAGCACAAACAAACTACCCAGAGCTTCAACACAGCTGAATTCAACATTGGGTGCAAAATGAAAAGGTCAATTACAAATCAACATCTCCTTTAAGTTCCTTTTAAAAACATTTTAAAAAGGACTTCTCTGCACTGATTTTCCCTCTTCTGCCTAAGTTTCTCTTCCAAGCCTCAACACCTTGCACAAAAAGTTTGTTCTTTAATACAGAAAACATGTATCCAGCGATTTTTTCCTGTGGGTGTTGCTGACAGAGGTAGAGGAACATGACTCACTTCCTGTTTGTTTTTTAAAATCTATCAGCAAAGCCTGTGGCTGTCTCCTACCCCAACTTTCTGCTCCGGAAGATCTGATGCCCACTCCCACCACCAGCCCTCCTTAGCCCCGTAAAGGGCAGGTAGCTCACAACCAGCCCTGTGCAGCCCTCAGAAATGAAAAGATCCTGCAAGCAATGGGTCAGCAGGCAGTAACACAGATCTTTGCTGCATCGCTACTTCTAACTAAACCTGTATGCTGGCTATTCCAAGTAGTAAGCTTCTGGATACAAGGACTGCCTCTTCCCTTCTGTAGTGGAAAACAAATATAAATAAATAGTATAAATGGTACAAATAAATAGAAATACCATTTAAGTACCAATCACAACTCTGAGAACTAATGAATCTCCACAGAGCTACAAAAGAGGCCAACACCTCAAAATCTGCACGCAGGTTGCCAGCAGCAGTCTTACAATAAGGTGGCCTTGCAACAGAGCAGAGGTGAAGCATTTTTTTGTTTTAACACAGTGATCAATTGATTGTTAAACTCTTTGGTCTATTCAGTGTGAAGACATGGGTTTGAACTAGGCAATATGGAAAAATGGGTCTGATTTAATTATAGTGTCTAATGAACCACTGATCACACAGAGATTTTTGTTCAGGACTGCTTAAGGATGAAGTACCAGATCACAGGACTGCTCAGCTACATCACCAAGTACAACACAAACAGGACTAATGTAACAAAAGACACTCAAATCTACAGAAAACACAGCATCTGCATTGAGAGCCCCCAAATTTAAATCCCTACAGATATAAATTACAAAAGGAGCAATCCTCCTGGAAAAATAACATTGAATTCTTGATGTAGAAAACAGTAATAAAAAGTGGTATTTTTTTTTCCCCTCAAAAGGAAATTTGAAAAAGTGTAACTACTGAAACGCCTCTCTGGTAACATGCCACTGGGAAAAGAGAGCCATACCTCTCTGAACTATTGCTTCAATCTTGAGTCTAAAAGGATTTCCTCACAATCACTCACAATAACTTGTTTTGCCTAAAGACTCTGCATGTTAGCTATTATGTTAGAATATATTCTGAAGCTGCACACTTCTTCACAGGCAAGACACATGCAAGACACAGGCAAGACAGTCAGTGATCTGGGTTGTTAGGACATGCAATAGATGGATTAGGAGAGGCATGTCATCAACATTTATCCTACTACCTGTGGGATCTGCTGCTCCAGCAGTGGATTCCTGCCTGTTTCCTTGCTCTAAGTTTCATGGTCTGAAAAACATCAGTGCCACTGCATGTTATTCTTGCAGTTTTTTCCCTAAAGGAATAGGGTAGAAAAAGAGGCTGGCTTGACAAGGAAAAAGAAAACACGCTATCTGGACAATATGACTGCAAGAGGAAAGGAAATTACTGACTCATAAGCTATGTATTAAGCTGTTTCACAGGCCCCCCCCACCCTCAACCTCTCCACTTCCTTTTTCCCTAAAAGTGCTTAGATTTATGGGTTTTTCTCCCTGTATGCTAGCAAAGCTTCACTATCATTTAGGCCAAAACACTAATGCTATTGTCACAGAAGAGAAGACCAAAGGACAAAATACAGGAAGTAATTCAAGGTATGACTTTTTTTGCAACTCATTAATCCCCAAAGACAGGAGAAAAAAGTCCTCGCAAACACAGCAAGTTCAGCTCCCAAGATTGAGTATTTCAAGGCTGCAAATTGTACATACCACTCTATAACACCAGTAAGAAGAATTAATACAGAAACAATGCTTGCTTAACTCACACTGTTGGGCTCCAAAAGATCAATTAATACCAGTAGATACAAAAGAAACTTCAATCTGTAGCATGCTTTCTTCCTTATAGTAATTACAATAAAACATCTATAGATGGTAGAATTAAAAGAAAGTTTGGGAAAATTTAACTTTTGCCCCTGTATTTTCATGATCCATGTAAGTCAGAAATTGTTTTATTTAAAGGGGACACATTAAGGTTGTATAAGCAAAACTAATTCTGATATGTTCTATCTTACGAATGTTTCTCCTGACAACCTTCAGAATATCTGAATGTGGTGGTGTACATCCATACATGTGCCTCCACGTCTGTCTCTCCTCCTGCCTCCATTCTCCATGTTAAAACAAAATCCTAAACAATGAAATCCACTAGATAATCATCCCACTGATATCACAAGGGCAGAGCTATCCCCTGATCTGCCACAGGGGCATCTTGAGCTAACCGTAAGTTATAGCAACTACACATGGTTGTTCTCAGTGCGGAAGAACTATAAAATGGAAGCAGCAGAGCCAGAAGGTTTTATGTATTCTCTGACAGCCAGGTCTTCAGATTCAGAGACTTGGATTCCACCCAAGACACAAAAAGGTGCTACAAACCTTTGTATCTACGTCTTGCTATCTGTGTCTTGGCTATTTCACCTTCTTTTCTTGTCCAAAAACCTGTCTCTCCCACCTAACCTGTTATAATCTAACCTTCTCATGTTCCTCGTGCCATACTTGCCCGTCCCTGCTGGTCATCTGTCAGTTCCCTGTCTAACGTTTCCCCTTTGGCAACACAAGCCGACAGATGCAGTACCCTCCTGATGCAATATTTTCCATTTCATTGGCACCCAAAAGCCTACTACCACCTCAGCACGTCCACAATTTCTATGAACCCCATTCACTTCCTAGAATCAGCCATCTTTTTTCAACAATCATAGTCTTCATTTCCCACAACTTACAGCTTCAGGTCCCGTCTCCTTTAAGGATCAGTCTGTATGCCAGCCTACTCCAGCTCACAACCCCTGGATGCCCCAGTACAGGAGCTCCCTCCTATCCCATCTATACACAGACCACAGAGTCCAGACCACCAGACAGTTCTCAGTTCTGGTGCAACTCCAGTGATGACCATATATAACGGGTAGGGACCTGCAATTCGGGGGAGAAACCAGGTTCAGCCCCAGGCTCATGCATGGTCAGTGGGGGTGGCATCTTCAGAATTTCTAACCAGCTCTACAAAGTCTTAAGTATGCTTAAGCTACATTTACGCCCTTGACATTGTATCTCTCAGCTAATTCTCAGGGGAACATCGAAGAGTATTCTAGCTGTAATGCAATACCAATAACCACATATTATATATATTTTTGTATACACATGTCCATTCTTTTTCCTAGTTGAAACCCAGTAACGGATCATAGAATTATAGAATCATTTGGGCTGGAAGGGACCTTTAGAGGTCATCTAGTCCAACCCCCCTGTGGTGAGCAGGGACATCTCCAACTAGATAAGGTTGCTCAGAGTCCCATCCAGCCTGACCTTGAATGCCTCCAGGGATGGGGCTTCCACCACCTCTCTGAGCAACCTGTTCCAGTGCTTCACCACCCTCGTTGTAAAAAATTTTTTCCTTATGTCTAGTCTAAAAGATATTCATGTTCAGCATAGTTCATATTCATTTCCCTATTCCGCCTATCCACATTAGTGAAAAAGACACCAGCCTCAATATAGAGATTCTCTAGAGCGCAGACACAAACCTGCTACGTTGCTTAGTTAAGTTACCAATTCTCATAATTCTTACCCACCTACTGGGGAAAAAAAAAAAAAAAGTGAGACTACTTTTCCCCTGGAATTGAGGTGTGGTGGTAAAGACTAAGACTACAGTAGAAAATGCTGCAATCATTGTAAGTCCTGGCCCCAAAAAAGACTCCATGCTTCCACCATCCTCTGATGAAAATCTATGTGGCAAAGTGCTGAAGCTGACTCAGCTCTATTTACAAATGCTTTAAATACTTTTATCTTTTGCTGAAATGTAAGCTGAAAGTTTTCCAAGGCAAAGTTAATGTGTATTGCATACTTTGAAAACACATAGCGTGGTTTAGTAAATATTTATCATTACTTACTCACTGGAAGGAAATAAAAAAAAAAAAGAAACAAAGTACAAAAACCTTTGAGAGAGAATCAAATTTTCTCCTTTTCCAATTGCATACCTGTGTTGGGAGGGTCTTTTGACAAAGCCAATGGCCAGCCAGCACATGGTATTTAACTGTGATGAGCAGCACGATGTGGTGTGATAAGAACAGCTCAGAACACTGGGAAATAGCACTTGCTGAAAATCAATAGAATCTGGTAGGGGTGGAAATCTTCACAGGACCTTCAAATGTATGGACAACACAGATCTCTCTATGCAATTAACTTTCCTCAGATAAAATTGCTCTTTAGAAGAAAGTAAGTCCCATTGCACAAAGCGCAGTCCATGAAAAGTCATACAACGAACAGCTCTTCTAACCAGAAATAAACTGCTTTAGAAAATGTAGCTTTTTATTGGAACTGACTTTTGGGTCTCATTCTCACAGTTGACATCTTTCTCCAAAGCAACACAGCACAATGTCTGATACCTGTAAACTACTTTAGATCTCATAGTAACAGAAGAAAAACATTAAATTCACTGTTTAAACAGTGCAATCAGGAAACACTCTTACTGAAATTGCCACGTCAGATATCACAACTGCGTGGCAACTGGTTTGTAATCTCCAGTATGGAGCCTTCCAGCCCCAGCACCGTCTTTCAGAAAAATAGCAGCTGGCACACAAAATCAGAAATGTCAATATTGATTAAAGTTACATTCTTATTTGAAAATTCTAAAGCCATATGAAATTTTGAGACTGTTGGGCTTTGGGGAGGAAAAAAAGCAATGCTGTCTTTCAAAACAGGTTTCTGTTCTCCTGGAAAATCCAGATTGGTAATGTAGTAAAAGCCAACCTCCCAGCAAGAATGAAGGTCCTCTATCGTAGGTGCTCTCAACCTCACCACACACATCCCCCCTTACTCACAAACAATCCAAGTACAAATGGTCAGGAGGAACAGGGCTTACCTCGAATTGTTAAGAGGTTGATACACTTCACTGGAGTTACAAACAGAAGAATATGGTGGAGGGTATCTTATGACTGTGTGGCTCTTGGAAGGGCCACGGGGCTCTGATGAATGTATTTATTGTTGTAATCTTGAGCCAAATGCCTAAGGGTGACTGCTACTTCAAATCCTCTAAAGCCTATGAAAACAGATAATCCATTGTTTAAAGATTTAAAGTAAAAAAGACCAAGGCTGCAAAGCCTCAGGCAGAAAGAACAATGAAACATTAGACAGGAGAGCACTTTGCATTATTTTGCTGCCCACATATTGCTATACTCTGCACGCTATACAAGAAATAGCAGCAACTGGACCTTTGTGTTGAGAAAGAGCTTTTACTGAAGAGGGAAGAGAAAGGGGATTCCTCTGCCCAGTCTCATAGCTACCTGCTCCCAGATGCACTATACACCAAAGATTTTAAGCCTTCGTAATGATTAGATATGCCAAATATGAGCTACATTAAACAGGCATAGAATTTTTAAACCACTTGGCACTTGCTCTGGTAATGAGGCCCCTTTAATAAAATGCCTCAAGTTGAATACTTAAATATTGCAGCATTCAAAAAAATCAGTAGTCATTTATAACCTCTGCAGTTAGTACACTTAAAGCATGATGATGCTGTGCTACCACTGTAACAGCAATGCTGACCTTGTGCGGGAAGTTTGCCAAGCCAAAAAAACCACACTGTATGACTTGCTCCCCAGGAAAGAGACACCATATCCAAGCAACCGCAACAGGGGAAGAACTACTACACTCGCTGCTCTCATGTACTGCTTCCTAGAATTTGCCATTTCCAAAACCAATAAAAATTAACAAACGTTTCTAAGAATTTTTGATGTGACATTTCCTCATCCCTGTTTCAGATGCTCTTGGGTGATAGTGACAGGACAGAAAGTCTTTTGCACCAGTATTACCAACTCAAAGCCAGATTCAGATCTAGTTTCAGTACTAGCCAAAAGTAATTTCTACTTTTTTCTTGTATTTCCCACTGATCTCTATTTCTGCATTCTCCGTGGGCCAGCCTTATAAGTAAAAGAAAGGGATGAGAAGTCTCCTCAAACTCACAGGATGAACTTCACTGCAGCAGTCAGTCTGTTCCTGTAACTTTACATGAAACAAAACATTCCTTTGCTTATCAAGTTAGATGGCAAGATTTTCCTAAAAAATATTACCTAAGGATAATTCATTGTACAAAATCTAAATTTAAAGATTTGAATGTGAGATCGTATCCTAATGTCTGTGCATACAAGGTCATTCCCATTTCATTTGGCTGAGAGCTCCCTCATTCTGGCCATCACAAAAGTCCTGGCATATGTGCTCACAAGCTTTGCAACCAATTCCCCAGCCTTGTCAGCAGTTTTATAGCCACGCTGGAAGACAGCTATGGTAAAAGGTCATGACGGCAAAGGAAGATGGAACTCCATACAGCCGCAGGAAAAGTTACAGATATTCCAACACTGAGCTGGTAGCAAAGGCTGTATAACACCAGTCCCAAAGGGTTGTGAAGACAGGACAAAACCAGTAGAGCTCTCAACACTAGTTTTCAAGCTTGGTGCCATGAGTCCCATCCTGGCAGAGCAAGCATGAGGTTTCGGTTTCCAAATCACTAGCCCACAAACACCAAACGACGCCTGCATCCCTACCCAATGCTTTCTCCAGATGAAGCCTAATGACAGGGAGAAAAATGGAATCTTGCATTTGTGGTTTACGCCCCACATCTGTATGAAGACGTGCTGGTCTTTATTCGTTTATTTTTTAAAGTTTGCTCATTTTTAAAACTACTCAATATAGACTTTAAGACCAAACTGTTTACAGGCACATCCTTTAAAAACAGCCTTATGCCCAGTGCAGACACTATCAATTTCCACTGCTTTGTCTCTCAGCGTTGCCTCTCACTGATCTTCACCCTTGCACAGGATGCATTTCAGGAAGATATAATTGCAGGAAGGGGAAGAGGCCTGAGCAGCCACAGCAATTTCAGTCCCCAAAGATCCGTCCAGAAGAGTATCATGGGTCAGACTGTCAGTGGCAGGGTGCTAGTAAAAGACGTTAAGGAAAACACAGAAATATCTTTTTTTTTTTTTTTTAACAAGGTATGGAAAAAACCAAAACCAAGAACCATTCTACAGAAACATAACTAATTTCTGACATAACGCGTCATGTCTTTCCAGTAAATTGCACAGGAATATAAAGGCAACGCAGCACTGCTCACCAGAGAAGCTGGCAGGTCCTGGAGTAGGATGCAAAAAAAAATACAGTGCAGAACCTGTGACCCCAGGTCTGGTCCGCACCTTGATCAAAGGAACTGCTTTCCTCCTCCCCTGGATGTATCTCCTTTAGAAACAACTATTGCTATGATTTCTTCAATCTTTCTGCTAGAGGAAATCATTGATATAAAAATTAATCCAGTGTTCAATCAAAAGTGGAAAAGAATAGGCAGCAATGAAGGGCTGCAATTACTGGCTCTCAGTCTGCTGGGCATGCAGTTCGGCTCTTATGATTCCAATATCCTTTTGGAGTTGGTCATGACCACCGTTAGTTAAGTCTAACCTAGATAAATTTGACATTTAAAAATTTTGCAGGACTGATGCAAAGACAAGTAGCACAAGACTCCTCTTCAGCTTATACCATGTGAAATCGTACTACGTGTTTAGGTGGTCACCCTTCTCCTCTTCAGCTTATACCATGTGAAATCGTACTTTTAAGGTGATCATCTGGCACGTGTTTAGGCCCTTCTCTTCTTCAAAGAGAGCAGTCCTGGCACCTCACCAACTCATCCGATCCCCAAGGCACTCTGTGGTGTGCCAATACAAAAGCATTTGAGCCTGACTGGGTTTCTTACTGATCAACTGAAAAGTGACTTTTTCTGTCCTGGAGAATGGTAACACAGCAAAAAAGGATGTTTGTTTTGCTCCATTTATTTTAATTTCCACATCAGTTTCCTGATCCTGCTTGCTGAGTGGTTGTGCCAATACTGAGAAGGGTTGGTATAGGATTGGATTGCTTTCCTCAGCAGTAGCATCAGCTTAAACGCAAACCAACAGGAGTACGTTCAAAGGGCATCTTCATCCTGTTTTCATTTAGCAATGGGAAAAAGCTAGGACTGACATAAAAATAAGATAATTATACAACAGCTCTACAACATGCAAAAGAATTGACTATAACAACCTCAGAGAAACACTACACTCAACGCCAAGTGCAATTACGAGAATCCCTGAACACTAGCTTGTTCTTAACCTGCCCACATAGGCAACACGAGACCAAAAGGGACTTCTGAGCTCTGCCTGCTACCACAGGCACTGTACCATCATGTGTGGCTAGTGAGGAATTTGTATTTTAAAGTAATGCTGGGAAAGGCAAATATCAATATTTTGTTTGAGGCAAAACAAGTTTTCCTGCAGAAAGCTCTGTGTTTATATGTTTACATGGACTTGGGCCATGGAAACATACCCTGTTCCACCCGTGTTTACATGATACTAAACTATAGATGCTAACCCATGATAACAGCACGTTTTCATGGTAGCCTTGACTCAGGGAAGTAGGCTTATTCATATCATGCTTTGATACAGGTGGTCAGATCTGAAACAGGAATATAAAGGAAGGAATGGATGAAAGCCTGCAGACAAAACTAAATCAGGAGACAGTGACAGATCTCTGCTTAAGAGGAAGATGATTATGACTCAGCCACAAGTAAAGCACACGGAGTTTGAGCTGAAGTATCAACTGACTGAATCCAGAACATTTAATTAAAAATCAGTAAAAACAAAGAAATTATAAGTAACAAATTAAAACACCTTATTTGTAACTGAAACAGGGAGGCAGGGGGAAGCTTGATGTTTCAGAGGTGTTCTGGACAATAGATCAGACATGGAAACTAGCAATTTATGCCAGGCTTCAATGCTGAAATGAATCTGCCTCTCTGCAGCCACCAGACTGGGCCAGGATCTCACTTTATCCCACTGAAAAGACAGATTCGGTATTGTGATAGCTCACATCGTTCTCCTGAAAGCATAGATGATGAAACAGGGAGCAGACATACGGCCACTCTGCGTTGATCGAGGCAATGTCCACACTAGTTTCTGCCCGTTCTTTTTAATACCGCTGTAGCCCTCAATAACTGGAAGGACAAGCAGTTCACCAACTGTAAGGTGCCGATGACTTCAGTTCTGTAGCTCCGCAGCTGAGACAAATTATGCCACTTCAAAGACATCTCTACCCTTGAAAAGACCCATGAACAGGCAATGCCCAGAAGAGAAATACAAACAAGATACAGCCAATGACAGATGGAAGAGGATGACATTTTAAGGAGTCAGCCAAGACACCAGCCTTTTCTCCACTGAAAATTTCTGCCTTTAATTAGATTGCACAGAGTTCCCGGTCTTACTGTGCTCCTTGTTCACCTTGGGTTGTCAAATATTAAGAGTATTCAACTTGCTGTGAAATTACATTATTCATCTCAAGCAGGGATCTAGACGCAATGTGTCACTGCACCCGGCCACTCCGAGCCTGACCTCACCGTTCATTCAAAGTTAAAACTTCCAGCAGTGCGAAACCCAGACTGCGCAGGAGAGAAGCCTCTTTACAGAACAAAAAAATCATAGGCCATTACCTGACATTTTGACATTCAGCTTGCTTCCACAGCCAGCTATAATCTCAGTGGTTAAGGTTTTGAATCGAACGAAGACCTGCTCACGACCTGGTCTGACTTCTCTGGGACAGGCATAGCTGGCCAGGATCACAGTAAGGTCCTGGTTACCAGTTACAGGGGAACCCTGGCTGTTGAACAACTTAACCACAGAGGCAAGGGCAACGACAATCAACAGTTGCAGAGCATGCTGTAACGTTCAGCACTTGCAAAAGCTTTCAAAATAAAATATGAGTGGCACAGAATCACTGCATCAGTATTAGTTTAAAAAAAAAAAATCTGGAGAAAAAGTGGTCTAAAGATGGGAAAGGCAGTTAACATCAGAAAAGACAAATTTATGTAGATCAATTATCAGTGAAGGTATTAAAAATGCTACATTGAAAGCAGTCCAGAATCAGGAGCGAGTTAGTGTCACTCTGGGAGGTGCCTTCTGCTCAGATGTCTGTCCTGCTGACATTTTCTACATCTGGACTAACATCCTCAGTTTTAATTATATTCAGTGGAAAAACAAAAAAGAACTTCCAGAATGGGATTCACCTCACCAAATGTGGACACCTGTGTTAGGGTGAAATGAATTGCTCCCTAACATACCCTTAATATAAAGGGAACTTATAGTGCCCAGCTCAGATGTGGACACTTTTAGTTGTAGATCTTCATGCGTACTCAGATGAGTCCAACTCTCATCATCCAAGAGACGACAGAACTGACTGTTTTAAAAGCCCCTTCCGAGATGAAATTCCCTGTGCACTTTAAAGCACCGGGGAGGGCTAGAGGGTTAACGCAAACCTGCCCATTAAGAGGCTCTTAAGACATAAATAGACATTTATAAAACGTTCTGGGGTTCTTCTAACCTTTCTGAAGTAAATCTCAGGATTCCCTTCTTTTCTAAATTGCTCTCTACTACTTGGAGTCTATCACAGCTAAGGCCTGTCATCCCACTGTTTCCTTTGAGGAATTTATACCAAAGCGATTGAAAATTTAAGAGTTAGGATCTGTTGAAGAGCTCTGAAAATCCACATGCAAGCTTTGATTTTACTTTAGAAATACTGCCAAGCAAATTAGCATTAATTAGAAATAAGTTGAAAGTCCAATAAAATATTAGGCTAATGGAATCATCTGGAACCTTAAGACTAAACATGATGAAAGAAAAACAAAGTTTCTCCAGCACATAACCTAATGGTCCTAACATGGGAGCCTCCCAACATGAACCACTCAGTGGAACGCCATATTCTTGGAGAGTTTCTGACGCAGAAATAAAGGATGCAGGAGACTGGAGAAACAAACAGAGGAGAAAGGGCAGGGTGCAGGGGTTGTACACTTTCAAAGACACTGACCAGATGGCAGACCAGAACTGCAAAAAGAGATTAGGAAGGGATAAAATTGTCATTTTGCTGTCCCTCTTTCCTCCTTCCTTGTTGCATCAGCCATGCCAACCCAGTTCCCACAGGAATTGCTGAATACAGAGGAAAACCATACATCAATAAATAAAAGCAGCAGTGATCCCTAGCCCCAGAGAGGGATATGACTTGTTGGCATGTCATTTAACACACACAGTTTCATGTCCTGCTCTCTCCCCCTGTTGTGGAAATCCCGGATCCCTGAGGAAGTACCTGCGAGCCCTTGTCTCCTCACGTGAACTACAGCACTGGGACGGCAAGGTGGGAGAGGAGGGGACTGACTCTGCTGTCTCTTGCTTTACAGGGAATGCCCAAGACAATCTTGTACACTAATGCAGACATGTCCAAAGAGAAAAAAAAAGAAAAGAGTTCAGAATAATGCACTGCAGTGCAGGGAGAAAACAGATCAGGCTAGTGCAGTACAGCTGTATTCAGATCCCACCAAAACCCTAGATCACACTCCCTCGTTCCCATCCCACACTCAAAACACGCACAAAAGCACTGAAGATGCTAACTGCGGCGTGACACACACGCAGCACAGAGACCAGCACTAGCACTTGCACAAGCCCCACGCACGGAGGGCAAGACAAAACGTGTTTCTCCTTTTCGCCCTCCTTTGATTGTGGAAAAAACAACATGAACGTTGGTATCTAATCGCTATTAGTTTTAATGCTTAACTTCGTAATTTGTATTTAATGACAAATATTAAATTCACTTCATGGAAAGAAAGCATGCAGTATTTTAGGCTAAGTTAAGGTGTCAACGTTTCAGCCTGAGAGCAGCTGCAAACACTGTTGATATTCAATGCCTGCAACCCCAGCAGGAAGAACAGCTTCTGTTACATACAGCTACAAACACACTTGGAAGAGACAGGTATTTCTGAACATCATCTTGGTGGTGTTAGTACACAAGCAAGTGCTGCATGAAGCTGCCCTTACATATTGCGCACTATTCATTTTACTCAACAAATTCAAAAGCAGGCTGAGTCTCTCTATATAGACAGACCATGACCATCCCTCTCCTTGTTTGGAGAGTTTGGGCAGCTTTAAAAAACAAACACCAATACCCACTTCTGTGAAAACAGATCTTATGACATTGCCCAGCACAAGCCACAAATATTTTGAGAAGGTCCAAACTGCATTTACAATCTTATCAACCTCCCTGCACCCCCTGCTAGATCAGTTGGCTTACTAAAAATATTAGAGAAGGCAAGAACATGATGGAGGATATCTTCCTGGTGGAGAAGATTAATTCATCATTCACATCTAGAGATGTCTACTGCATTTTTAATAGGACACATATGGATTGAGTCTAGTGATCTGTATCATTTCCTTTCTAGATATGGGTCTATTTTGAAAAACAGTCCCCAAACAGCAATTGCCAGAGGCCTGAGACCTTCAAATATCGCTATGCAGAAAGAACAGTTAGGGCTCTGACGTATGTACTCCAGTAAATCTTTCAGCAGTGATTTAAGACATAACTGTGCTCCACAGCTCTGCTGGAGATTCCTGCCTCCAGAGTAGGATCAGCAAAGCAGAAAGTCTGCCTGTACCTTTGCTGCTGCATCCCACAGCCCTGGATCTCAACTCCAGCGGCTGAAGCAGAGTCACGCACTCCCTTCTGATTTTGCTGTAGTGGGAAAATAGCCAGCGTAAGGGCAGGGGGCACAGCTCAGAAAAAAAAGCAACACAACAGCCTTTGAGACTTCCAGAGCTGATGTCAGAGCACCCGGTGATCAGGCGAGAGCGGCACGGTGCCTGCGGACTGCTGTTGGATGCCAGAGGTGAAGTGCCTTGGTGCAGGCACAACGAAATGCAGAGTTTCACCTCTTCGCATTGCGTTCAATTAACCAAATCAATTGTGCTCAGGAAATTCACAGTGAATTTCATAAAGACAGCTATTGTTGCTCTGGGCCTTCTAAAAACACGCTCCTGGCATTAGCCTTCTACCAATCCTGTGCTGCTCAAGGTCTGTCATCAGACAACAGCAGCAACTTACGTGTATTTGCATTCAACCACAGAGACTGGAAAGACAGTTAGAAAGGAAAAAACTGAACTCAAAGACCCTTGCCATCAGCAACAGCTACAAACGGGCTAGAGAAGCAGCGAGCGCAAACAGGAGCATTCACCCCAATTATTTCCAGAATCCAGGACAGACCCAGCACTCGTGCCCAGCGCCACCACCACAGACTGCTCCTGTGCTGCTGCTGCAGCAACGCTGCCTTGCACCCACAAACTCCACGGCAGCTGCCTGTTGAGCTGGAAATTTGGTACACTGCAAAGGTTGCTGACAGCCAGAGGCTGCTCTCTTGTCTATAAAATATCCTGAAATAAATTACGCTACAGACTGGGGAAAAGGATTCGGAAGACAGGGAATTAAAACACAACCTTATGAGAGCTAAATGAGACCAATTAAAAGAGATTTGCTACAAGTGCTGAGGGATTTTGACCTGAGATGTAATCAGGAATGGATACGCATTCCTTTAAAAGAGGAAAATGAGTGAGAGATCATGTGTAAACAACTCAGCCAATTAAAACGAAATGGATTATCTTATCTATGCAGCTCTGTTCAGAGAATCTCCGCATATTCCAGATACACCACAGAGAGATCTGAGATAGGCATTTAAGCCTCTGAAACAAGGCTCAGTGATGAGGAGATATGCTGTGGTTCAGGACTCATCCAGGCCCTAGCGGCATTTGGGTATCCCCTCCATTATTTCTTTTTTTTTTTTTAAATCATGGAATTGTAAGCGCTAATACAAAAGTAGGGTCAGGCTTTTTTACCAGGTCACCTACATGAATTCTGATGCACGTTAGACTGAAGGTTAGGCATCACAACAGTAAAACGTGCCTTACACAAAAACCACGCAGCAGGTAGCACCATCACTGCACTACTAGATACTGCCGAAAAACACGCAGCTTGCCAGTGCACACGCTCATATCCTGATAAACACTCACAAGTATTATTCCATACCATAAAACAGTGATTCTCAATTTTTCTGTATCACTTTGCTGCCAGATGCCCCAGAACTCCCCCCTCCTCATGGTCAGCAATACTGGAGGGCAGGATTGGCCCCTGCTCTCCACTCTGACACCAAGTCTGAGAACCTGTACCCAAGAGCAGAAGTCATTTCTGCAACTGGAGCGAAAAATTTGACATGGTCAGATGTACCACTACTTCTGCTCTGTGTCCTTGCTCTGCAGCTCATTTTCACTGCTTTTTGAAATTTCCAATACTTCCTAGTTCAAAATCATGCACACGTACAAAAAAGCAGTTTTACAAGGGCTGAAAAAAACATTGAAACAGAGGAAGAAAAGACACGTTAGGAAACCATGCTCAAGAAGCAGCAGCAGGGAAAATGGTATCATGGACTTAGGGAAGAGCGAAAATGAAAGAGGAATTTGGGATGAGGAAGAAAATTTTAAAAAGCAAGCAGCAAGCATACAAGACAATAACCCTAAGAGATATCAACTTGTTCACAGTTGCTGACAGTGGAAAAATTTTAGAGCACTTTATGTTGGTTGCCAGATTCAAGCACAGGGTTTTTCCACTGGCTCAAATCTGGTCTAGGGGAGTCGGGCTGCTTTTGGAGCCAGCCTAGCTCTTAACACGGTGCAATTGCTTTTCTGTGGCGTGAACTATAAACTAAAAAGCCTTTCTAAGTCCTATCTGCCAGCAGTTGGATCAGTAATCTCAGTGCCATGAAAACAGCAGCCCTGAGAAGCCCAGCGAAGAAACACCCAAACCCACTGGGGATGGAGCACCTCGGGTGTCTCTGCGCAGCAGTCCCACAGGGCTCGGCTCCGGGACCACTTACTGCCATGGATGCAGAGCCAGCTCCCACCGACAACGTAAGCACGTGTGAGCACCCAGCCCGATAAACTCTTGGGGCTCATGCTGAGCTTGTAATTACTTCTGCCTCTCAGGATGTTTTTGTGTACAAGGTGTCCCACTGTACTGGTGCTACCTAGATTCTTCCATCATCCAAAATCTCCCAGCCCAATTATTGTAGATAATTGAGCTGACTGTACATAAATTAAAACATTCATCAAAAGTTTCCAGTTTACCTCTTTGCCACAAAGGGCAATAGTACACATCCTAATGAGAAATGTAGGCACAATTAACAGCTCTGAATGCTTCTCTGGCAAGATTGGTCACAAAGAATCCCAGTGTAGAGTAGTGTAACTTGTGGTTAAATTCAGATATATGACATTTGCCCACTTCTAATTCAGGCAACACAGACTTTATTCACTCTTGCATAAGCAAACAGGGGTGTCTCACGCTTTATTTATCACTTTACCACCGCAAACACGTTTTAACAACTAAAGGATGGGAAACACTGTAGGAACGATTCCCCACGTTCCATCAGCTTTTCCTACATAACATCATTTTTGTTGTGTCTTCGTGCTACCACGACCATACCCGCTGTCGGCCTGTCCTGAACACGATTCCCAAAGAGAAGCATGTGTAGCACAGGCGGTCCAGCTGCGGCCGTACCACCGGGATAGGAGCATCCTTCGCCCCGGTGTGTGCCGACTCGTT
>NW_009599528.1:0-4815 GCF_000690535.1 Cariama cristata | reverse complement strand
TGTGAGGGCACTCCTCCTCACGGCCTCCCTTTCGCCCCTAGGAAACGGTCGCAAAATACGCCCTTCCCCCAAGCGAATAAGGGCAAATACTTGTGCCTCGGCCAGCTTCACAAATGCTTAGATACTGCCTTTTTTGCCAGAAATTATTCGCGTTGTCCTACCAACGCGAACCGCTGGGCTTCCCCCGCATAACTCGCCTGGCTCCGACGGAGTGCGGGGCAGGACAGAAGGCCGCGGGGAGGCTCCCACCACCCCGCACAGCAGATAGAACACTTTGGCTCCTTTCCCCGTTGGAACTTGACTTTGATTTTACAGGCGCCAATCTGCAAGGTCTATCGTAATGCAAGCGACGCAGATGGAAAGGCAAGGTAATGAGAGAAGTCACAACATCTTCAGAAAATTCATCTGATACTGGAACTGGCCAGGATTTCACTAATATAACAGGTCTGGTAGCTGAATATAACAAAGTATTTCTAAACAAGGCACAGGTTTGGGAGCCAGTGATAATACACACAAAAGTAGTACCAACATTAACATTTTAAGCGCTTACAAAGTAACTATATTTTTTGTTGAAGTGCCTCAAAACTTCCAGGCTCAAAAAGAAAGCAAAGGGGCGGGGAAAGGAAAAATAAATACACGTCAAGCATGATAAAATAACACCGGATCTGCAAAACAGTATTAGAAAGAATCCTGAAGTCACCATTTTTCCACTGTCAAATAGAAGCCTGTCTTGCAAGTACTGTACTATAATAAGCATATCCAACAAAAACAGAACTGAGTAAAAAGTATGCTTTTTACAAACAACAAATGCGCCAGCACAACAGTTGCCAATCTCTGTTAAGAAAAGCTCCAAGTTCTATTATACAGTCTGTACAATTCTGGTTTATTTGGAATAAAAGATCCCTTCATGCTCAACTACTTATGTCCATGTGCTGCACACCCTTAAGACAGATAATGTACATCAACTTGCAGAAACCAGTAGGAACAAGAAAACAAGAGAGGAAAAAAATAATGATATACTTGTAGCTAAGAATAATATTTCAGGTTAACTCTTTTCTGTAGATGTAAGAATTTTGTGAATGGAGTACCTTTTATTCTATTTTAACAACTGTACCACAGTTTAAATGTTAGGTAATAGAATACCTAACAAGAAAAACAGGATTCATTGCTACTGGTGTTGTGCATAATTTCAGGCAATTGGTTGAAGCAAAGTGTGTTCCAAGTTGCTTCTGATTTTGAAGTTATCCCAAGTTAGGAGCTCAGCCTGATCTTCCCAATAAATGCATACACATCCACGTAATTGGAACAAGAGAGGCTGAACCTCACTGCCAATGAAAATCAGACCACTGGTATTTAACCCTGCACACCTGAACTTTACAGGATGCACAACCATATCACTTTCAGAACCCAGATTCTCCTGAATGTTGCCTGCCTACTTTACAAAATAGCCCTAAGGACTAGTTAGCATGTAAAGTACTTTTCAAAGTATATTACAGTACCAGTTATTATTAATAGTAATTATTATCAATGTGGGTAAAGTCCTTACTAATTGAGGCTTTGAGTATCAGCTCCACAAAGACACCCACTCTTGGTTCTTGCTGATGTGCCACAATGCTTCAGGCAAATAACTGATTCTTTGTTTGCCACCGGTTGTAGTAGTTATAACAATGCTCTTTCTTGGTACTAGGCACTGTTATTTCCTCATTAGGGAGAGTGATTTTTCCAAATACAGTCCTGTTAACTCTTGGCAGCCACTGAAGAATCAGAATCAGAAGCTCTCGGCTGTTGTGTTTTACTCAATTGTCCAGAGCTCCAAGCAAAAAACAGGAAAAAAAAATAGAAAAGAAAAAATCACCATTCCAGCTATGTACTTGAGCACATAAATTTCCAGTACTCGTTTTGGCGACTTTCCAAAGCATATACTCCAACTCGTGTCTGCTTGTTTCAGTTATGTCTTATGCAATATCATAACACTAACCTTATTCGTTAAGCCACCTATTTGTTTTGCAGTGGATCTGTATAAAGCCTATCACTAACTGTTGAACAAGGGGATAAAAAAAGAATTTATCAAAAGATAAGCTTTTAAGCCACTTGACAGTCTACATAACTTGCCCTATTAATTCTTGAGCTCTAGCTTCAAGAGCTCTGAATATTCACCAGTGACTTTGTTTTGCAAAGTACTGCAATTAGAAACCATCTGACTTTCACACCTTCGAACTTCTTGTTACATTGAGTAATCAGTTCATTTTAAAACAATCTTATTGTTTGGAAGTTTTCCTTTTTCCTTCTTTGCAGCATCTCCTTCAGAAGAAATAATTTTAAATTTCTAAAGGTTAACTATCAAGTTTCAGTATTACAGTATTTTGAATCTCAAACACATTCATCACTCTTGGATGATACTAAGTCATAAAAGATAAAAAGTTTAGTCATAGGTGAGTTGTAATACATCTAAGAATTTTTTGACTCCTGAAGCAGTGCAAAAATACATAACTTTATGCTATTCCTCTTTACAAATAATCAGTTTTGTAGATTTTACTTGTTTAAAAACACACACAAACCAGCAATTAGAAAACAGTTGCTGAAACATCAAACCGTCATTGTGCATGTCATTAAAACAAACAGCTCAAAACTCCCTGAGAAATAATGTTACATTATCATCTCTAAAGGACTACTCTAGTGCATAGATTTTTAAACAAAAATACCATATTGGATAATGGCACCTATCAAAGGAAAAGGCAAGGAAAATAGTATTCAAGAGATTAGATTTATAGAAAGGGGTTTAAAAGCTAGAATTAAGCCTTACCAGAGGACAAGATTTTATGTAATGCATCAGAAGGACTTAGCCATACCATTACCGATTTTAACCTTAAGTTCTCAGTAGTTGCATGAAAGGTGGCATGAGTATAAAGGAAGCGGTAGAAGTAGACCAGAGGCCAAAAAAGGTGTCCTTGTAAAGATTTCTTTCTATGGGTGAACTTCAGAAAAAGGCTAGAGGACAGATAATGAAGCGCCAAGGATGTGCATACGCTCTACCATCTATGCCGAGTATGGCCCTACAACTGCAGCTCTAAGCCAACAAACGGAGGTATGTAGCCAGGTAAAACTTTTAAGTATCTTATAAGCAGACTGCACTAGGTAAGATTTTTGAAAGGATAGTAAACTCACCGGTTTGCAGCATGATTTTTTTTTTTCCCACTGCAAGTTTAAGGGACTTGAGGATAGCGAAGTGAGAAGACTGAATGGGAAACTATTAACTTTACAATGGAGAGGCAAAACAACAGTTCAGCGTCATTATTTTCTTCAATGAAGGGGACTGATGGCCATTTCCTCCCCATTGAATCTCCATGTTTAGAGAAGGTACAGCCCATAAACGTCCTACTCTACAAAAAATGCAAGCTTTAAAAACTCATTGTACTCTTTGCCTGGAATGTACTGAAAGCTACGTGGGAAGAAGCATGAAATAAATTGCCTTAAGTGTGCTATAGTCTCATAAATAAAACTGTCGTGAGCTGATGAGGCAAAAACCTTTTGCCTTCCGATTAGCAATGTGTATAACTGATGTTCATGTATTGGAGAGTCCTTCATTGGGGTGGGCCCAGGTCATGAAGACAGAGATGAAGGTTGCCTGATAACACAGATTACTTCCAATCTCCTGCAAATTAGAAATGTATTTATTGTACGATGAGAGCTATGAATTAAGAACCACACAATACATAGTTTCTGGTTCTGGCCTCCTAGCTTATTTCAGGAATCCAACGCTCAGAAACCCACGTCCTCTGCAGCTTTCTTGGTGCAGCCAGCCACTCCAAACAGCCAAACCCATTACTTCACACACACTTCTTAGTCCATTTGTCCTAGGTCCTTCACGTGCACACAGTATTCATTTTATAGTTTACTAATTTCAGACATTTCACATCCACATTCCCTACTAATTTCAGACACCTTCAATCTCTAAAACCTTCCCTCTCCTATCTTCAGGCACGGGCTTTTTTTGTACAGCCATCACAGTAGCAATTTAAGCCTCTTCACTTGAATTCCAGGGTGAAGAGACAATGGCTCGCTCCAGGAAAGGCTTGAAGGGAGTGGTGCATTCCAGGCAAGTATAGGCAGATCAGGATATGGTGAATTCAAGCCACAGTACTGAATGTTTACAAGAAAGTGCCGTAGCATACACTGCACTATCAGAAATATCTTTTTTTTTTCCCTCAGTTTTTCCTGATTTCTGATAAACTGCAAGCATCCACTAATGCTGCCATTTCAACAGCATTAGCTAGAGGCAAGCACACTCCTAATCTCCCACTTCAAAACAATCCTGGCCACCAAACCTCTACTGCTTTCAAGTTCAGACAGTTGCCTGCCAGGTTCTTGCTTGGTGCCGATTCAAATAAACTCTCTTAGGTAAGAGACATCGTTTCTCTTTAGTCAATTCTGCCTATGCATCTTTAGCAACCAGTTAACATATCTATCGCTCAAACTAGGCATGGACGGATAAAAGCTTTTTACTATCATTTATCAAAAACGGCAAGTCAGCTACAAAGCCAAGAAGCACCAAAGCATGTATTAACGCTGTGCAAAGCAAACCCAACTGTGTAAGGATTACCTTTAAGGGGATTCACCGCTTCTGAAGCAGTGACTGCTCTCAAATGTTTTAGAGGGTGGCATTCTTTAAGCAGGCAGGAAACAAGATAAAGCACAGGAAGGAAACATTCTCGATTGACATGAATGCTCGGAGCCTCAGCTGCTACCTCGAGGTCCTTCCACCGCCCTCACTCGGCTCTCCCGGCGAGGAAGCACGGCTGCTGAGCCCAAACAAAC
>NW_009599527.1:0-12950 GCF_000690535.1 Cariama cristata | reverse complement strand
GCCCAGCCCCGCCCCTGCCCAAAATTCGGTTTGGGGTGAAGTTTCTTCAGCTCCTGCTGAGTTTGGGGCTGAGCGGGATCGGGGGATCAGAGCTGCTGCCTCGCACGGTCAGCTTGGTTTTGAGACCAAATTTCCAGTGTTGGCCAAGAATCATGGTTTGTGCTCTTCCAGGGAGGAGTATAGGTATTTGGTACTGTATGCAAAAGTTTCATTTTAGAAAACTCTCTCTGGACAAAATTAAAGTTGAAGGCTAGGGTTTTATTTTAAGAGCACTCACATCAGCGTTTTTAGGTTTACAGTTTCATTATCCTATTTTTTTTTTTACCCCCATTTTCCCACCTGTACCTCGGCAAAGGCTGCACATGCAAACAATTAATGTACAGATTTGATGATGATGGAACATCAGAGGAACACTTGGATGCACAGAAACAACACAACTGGCAGCAAGAGCAGCAAAGTAAGCCTAAAGTATGCAACAAAGCAAAACAATTTAAATTAGATTTTAAAATGTTATTGTTTCAAGCCAGCTTTCTGCTACTTAAATTTACCAGTGTTCAGAATAAAAAATAAATAAAAAAAAAAGTTGTGTTTTATATGACCACATGTAATCTCATTTAAGGCTAGCAATGAACTGCTTATCTGCACTGAAAATGTTCTTGTGTAGTTGTTCAATGAACCTGTTCCTATGTGTAGTGTCCAAACATATATTCCTCAGGTTAACTCCTTCAAAGTGTCCTATGTTAGAAATCTTTGCTCACTGTCTAAACACAAATAAAGGATAGTCTATTTACAGAATGTAATTAAACATACAGACTAGAAATAAACATACCATATAGACTATAAATAAATGTACCAAATGTAAATATAAATAAGCATAAATTGATTTTTTTTAAAAAGGTATAAAGGCCTTTTGCTAGACCTTGTATAAAGAGAGATGATGTAGAAGTATTACTACCAATTCCTCTACCACCGAGACAGGATTTTTACAGAAGCAGCTCCTGAGGAGGAAAGCCCCAGTTGTATTCCTTAGTGCAATAATCAGAAAGCTGTTGGACCTAGAATCATGAACAAGTTGCAAGAGGCCACTGCTGAAACAAGGTCTGGACACTTGGCTGTCCTCACTTTATAGCCACTGTGCTTGGGAATTAGCCATTAGCCTGAGTCTCATGGACATGCACCAAGACCATGCTCTGTCTGCACGAAGGGGTCTGCAGTTCACATCAGCAGATCCTCCAGCTGAACTAGTGAGAATGTGATATATGAGGTCTCAGACTGCAGTGTACCCTACAAAGTGGGTCTGCCCAAAAATGCAGACTCAGGCTTAAGGGCTGCGACACACCGAATGAAAATCTCTACATATACCATATCACTGCAGCTTTTTCCATGCAGCAGATGGGCACACGTCTCCAACATGCAATAACTACTGAGCGGATATGAGAGTGGATTTGTGGCGGCCACCTTAAAATTTCATGAGTCTCTGTGACTATTTAGTCTTTTGGAAGTTCTCCAGTGGGGTTTGATGAAAATTGATACTCACCTCAGCATTACACTGCACCGACTTCTCATAGGTGACTTTTGGTTTTGAGTTCATGGTGATTTTTTTGCTAAAGCAGACTTAATTGGCGACTGAATCAATTTTTAGTCTCCATGCTGTGGGACACTTGACTTGTTAGAGTGAAATGCAGAGTCACTATGAGTCAGCAGAAAGTAGCAGGGTTTGATCGTGCAAAGTAGACATGACAGATATGGTTTGGCTGTCAAGTTCATTGAGTGGTGCCTGGGGTGAGGCGAAGGTCTCAGAGCCCAATGTTACTTCAGTAAAGCCAGGAAGGCTCACCCCTTGCCACACATCGGCACTGAATCCTCCCCCATATTGACTCGTCTGGTCTCACTGACATGCCAGAATTGACAACCCTGGCTAAGAGCCAAGCAGCTGGCAACAATTGACTTAGTCCCACCTCATCAGGAGTATAAATTTGGCATTTAGAGTCCTCCATTTTGAGGATGAGAACACCAACTACTGGATAGGTTGATGGGCCTGGACCTCTCTCCTCTCCAAGCAGGGATGCCTCTTTGTTAAGATTTGCACCTGTGACTCTGTCTGACGTCCCCCGGGAAAGGATCATTTAACAAAAGCACTGAACTGTTAACTCGAGTTTGATTTTTTGCAGTAAGTATATTTATCAAAGGCAATTCTGAATTTGTTATATCTGTAGCTTTAATAAATCATTTATTCTTTCAGCTTTGCAAAATTATTTCAGTGAAAGTCCTTGAGAGGGCTCAGACAAACAAATGTTGAAGCTGCTCGGTGGAAGTCCTTAAGAAGACTCTGACAGGCAAACATTGACTCTGATAAGTGGCTACACACACATAGTCCTTTAGACATAAACCAATGACCAAGTCTGGGACTAGGATTGGATCCAGCCATATCCAGACTCCTCTCTCAGAAGGAGTCTAGAAAGCAAGGGGTCTTTTCTGAACCCCGTGACTCAAGGGGAAGGCATTTCCAGCTATTTGTCAGACTCATTCTCGTAACGTGACACATGCAAAAACTTATGGACAGCCAGATGTCGGCAAGCACAAATTAAACACGTTAGGCTTTTATTTTTAATGCTAATGGTCACTGAAGATTACATTTCACATCCAGGAGTGTGTTGAATTGATCATTAACTTTTGTCTCACAAAAACCCCTTGACACAGTATATGCTCGCATGTTACTGTCTTCACAAACTGCACAGCAAACATTTATTTAATTAGACTTTATAGGAAATACTCCTCTATCTTGATTCCTAGTGACCTTCTCTGCCTCTCTTCAGTACAGTGGGATAGAAAAAACTTATTTAGAGACAGAAATAAAGTTTTGTTATTATAGTCCATAGAAAATACAAGAAACAATGTATTATGAGACCAAAGATATATTTTTATCTTTTGTTCTTATGCTGAGGAGAGTATACAGTATAAGGAGAAGAATGGACGTAAGCTGAAAAAAATGTTTGTTGCACTCTTTTGAACCAGTGCTGTGCTGAACCCTCACTTGCGATGTTTCCAGTGGATGGGAATATCATATCAATTGCTCAGGTGGTATTACGGCTTGCCAAGGTGGGCACAATTATTTTGTCAAAGGCTAAGCACAATAAGGTGACACTGGGGCACTCTGAAGCAAAGCTGTAAACCACGGTATGCTGTCAGTTCTTAACAAGTCCAAGGACTGAAAAAGCACAATGCTTTCCTTAGTTTTTGGGTTTGTCATAGCTGAACTTCAGTAATGCACTCAACTAGGCTAGCCTTTATTAGACACATTACCAACTAATTTAGCAGTCATTAAATGTGCTTGGTCTGTAATGGCCATGATGTTTGGACCCCAAGAAAAGCTGCTCAGAATCCTTTCTGGCTACAAGTGTCCAGTGACATTTTCAGAGATACTGCTGTATTTTAAATTGCCCCATTTTCATCTTCTGTAGCTCTTTGCAAATTCATTTTGATAAACTTGTTTGGCAGTTGTAAAGCTTTGATTCGCTCTAGTGAAAATATTCTCCCCTTAATCCTAAAAATTAGAGAAGATCTGCTCTCTGTAGGTGAACTTAGGAGTGATAGTGCTGAATTATTCCTTCTCTGTGCTAACTCACATTTGTGCTGCGTGCCAAAGAGATCTGTGAGAATATGGCCTGTTGTTAATCTTACGGGAAACCGGTGTAATTTCAGTGGAACTGAGAAACAGCTTATTCTGAGCTTGTGAAATGGCCTGTGAGCCAGTATTCACATACAGTCTGAAACAGTCAATTCTCTATTGCATCTTTATATTGTTGCATCATTCTTGTTTGTGTGTGAATTTGAGCATAGTCATTATAAAATGAGAACTCCGCAAGTGTTATCACATGAGCCTGAGTCAGGACTTTTGGTGAGCGCTCTGCAGAGCAGATACTAGAGGATGCAGAGTAGGTCCTTGGGACCACTGTCAGAACAGCCATTGAAACCGAGATGGAAATACTCAAGACAAAAGAGACCCCTTGCACTGCAAGGGGTTGGAAGGGATGTTTTTGGGGGTCTCTCCCAGCCATAACGATTCTATGATTCTATCTGTATCAGAAACAGCATGGCCAGCAGGACTAGAGGAGTGATTGTCCCTTTGTACTCTGCACTGGTGAGGCCACACCTCAAATACTGTGTTCGGTTTTGGGCCCCTCACTACAAGAATGACACTGAACTGCTGACGCATGTCCAACGAAGAGCAGCAAAGCTGGTGAAGGCCCTGGAGATCAAGTCTTGTGAGGAGCGGCTGAGGGAGCTGGTGCTGTTTAGCCTGGAGAAAAGGAGGCTGAGGGGAGACCTTATCGCCCTCTACAACTACTTGAAAGGAGGTTGTAGCAAGGCGGGGTTCGGTCTCTTCTGCCCGGTAACTAGCGATAGGACAAGAGGAAACGGTCTCAAGTTGCGCCAGGTGAGGTTCAGGTTGGACATTAGAAAGAACTTCTTCACTGTAAGAGTCATTAGGCACTGGAACAGGTTCTCCAGGGAGGTGGTGGAGTCATCGTCCCTGGAGGTGTTCAAAAAACATTTAGATGTGGAGCTTGGAGACATGGTTTAGTGGGTTTGGTGGGCATGGTGGCATTGGGTAGAAGGTTGGACTTGATCTTTGAGGTCTTTTCCAACCATAACGATTCTATGATTCTATGATCTTTGCGTCTTAGCTGTCAAATCAATTTGCAGTCTGTGTTAGACTCTCAAGCCATTAACCATTATTAACTGTTTTGTTTTTTTTTCCTCAAAATCACTGTGATAACTATGTGACAGGCACAGAATAACCCTAGAACACTAACGAAACCTAACAAGAAAGGACAATGTTTTGCATTTTCACTAAAAGTTCAAGAGTTTTTTGTTTTGGTTTGGTTTTTTGGGGGGGAGGAATTTTTTTCGTTTGTTTGGGTTTTGCTTTTTTTTTTTTTTTTTAAAATCTAGGGATTCATTTTCTCTGAGTGAATACTAGTTATGTGACCAAAAAGACAATCTGAAGAAGCCCAAAATAAAAAGTACATGGTACTACCTGGCATTTGTGGTCACTATAAAAACAAGTCATTATGCAAACCGGTACTTCCTAACTAGAGCACAAGTTTAAGTAAACAAAATGGCATTGGGTATAATCTCTCTACAGGAAAAACAGATCAGTCATTCAAAAATGCGGAATGAGGGAAGGATCTAAGGAGTCAGGTACTGGTGATGAAGAAAGGAGACCACTTGAGCTAATTAAGGTGAATATAGAGGTTGCAATTCCAAAACTGGTACTTTGTATCAGTCACAACTTCATCACCTTTTATAATCTCCTACCTCCCTCACCACATCCTACTTTTTTTTTTGCTGGTATCTAGATTTACATACATGAAGTTTTCGTTCCTTACCCTGGCAGCTATTCTCAACAACAAAACCCCCACCTGTCTATCTACTGTAAGATATGTGTAGTTTGATTGTTTATTTGCTTTGGGAAGAGGTGAATGTGTGTCGTATCACTGAAACTACTTGGAGCAAAAGCACATTGTTTTATGCTGTTTCTTCCTTTTTTGGTTTCCTGTTATTCCTTCAAGCCTTGCATTATACCCGGCAGAAAATCATGCTGTTTTAGAAATAATTTTACACATAAATACTTAATTTAGGCAGCTCTTGCTCCAAATGCCTGACTGATTTTAATGAAAATAACTTTTTAAAAAATAACTAGCTGTTAGTATGTGATATCTTCTTAGTTCATGACTCCTGATAGGTGTGAACTCTAGGAAAGAAACTGACTTTTTTTCCTTATATTTTCACCCGATTTATGCATTTAGTTGTTTTCTTGTGGTCTGCTGTCATAGTTTCCTGCCTGATGCTTGCTCTTTGTGTTTATGTGAATGACTTGGGAGTTGGGAGAAGCTAGACAAAAAGGAGTTTCCATGACGCTCTTTGTGAATGATAGGATGGAATGCAGTAGAGAGATATTTTCCATCTAAGGGCAAGAGACCTGTCCTGCTTTCCCTTTTCAAAGAAAAATCAGGTGGATAAAAGACCCAAAGCATTAATTTGGAGAAAAAGCAAAGGAGATCTGAAGGACCTGACAAACATCTAGCCTAGCAGTGGAACTGCAAAATTCCCTGCATCTTCCATTCATCTCTTTCAAATCAGTCTTTGCTTCGTGTGCTTCTGTCTGCTAGTTCCCAGCAAGGCAATCTGTTTAAAATAACTTCATAATGTGAATGAAAATGGTGCTTCTTTCTATTATGAATAGTGCCTGTATGGAATTACTTCTCTGCACCTGGACATATCCAGTGATGTAACTGACACTGCAAGCTAATCTCCTGTAGTTTGTTTTGTGTCCAGTGCTCATGATACATAATTTAGATCTGACCTGTTGCATACCCTGTCTCTTTAGTAGATCTATATTTAAATGACATTATTAATTCCATAGAGCCATAAGGTATTTTGCAGTATTTATGTTCCAAAATTACTGACTTCCCACAAACTGTGACTTAATCTGGAGCAATATAGGGCAGGTAAGGCTGGAAGGTCTGATGTGATCATGGCTATCAAGCATGTAGACACTGCAAAAATGCTTAAATTGACTGTCTGGACAAGGCTATGCGTTGGAGAGAATGAGGAAGAAACAGACTTAAAACTGTTTTGGGTTATGGCTACAGCCATCTCTAATATTAGAGACAGGTGTGGATGGAGGAGTTGGTTGGGCATGCTCATGGAAAGATATTTAGATAAGACAAAACTTGTCAAACTAACATTTTGATTTGACAATTAGCTGTAGCATTAAAAAAGCTATGGCCACACAATCAGAGAAGCAGGCTATCAGAATAATTTGAGGGGCTGTAACAAGTGTCTGGGAAAGAGGGTTTTACACTTGCCAGTGTATGATATTGGTAAGACAGAACAGCTTTCTGTATTGTAGGCAGATAACTAATTCTCTGCTAGTTCAGAAACCACTTTGTGTATGATTACCATGCATAACACAGGGGTAAGGAGGTTTATTGAATCCACTATATAATAGCCTACTTGCATTGCAAGTCACTGGAATTGCTCTGGAATAATTTAAATCGTAGGTCTGCCTGGCAGCCCCCAAGAATCAAGATACATGGATGGTTATGACAATATCAAAGTTCTGAAAGTGACCTGAATATTTTGATTTGCTATGAGCTTTCATGAAAAGCCAATGATCATGGTAAGTGATGGTGCTCTTCACTTCTAGCCAGTAGGTTCCAGAAAGACATTTTGCATATTCATATAGAATTGGTTGCGGGCTTAATGCATGAAGCACATAGGGAAATCTCTGGCCTTTGTTATTCAGAAGATCCGATTCAGCAATCACAATTGTCCATTTTGGATTTAAAACCTGTGAAACTAGTGATTAAAAATATTGTTTTGCTTAAGATGTGCTGGCTTGCTTGGCACACACATACTCAAAACAGACTTCTTGAGATAGAGAAGATTTCAAGCAGCATTGGACTCATGCCAGAAGGAAATGAGTAAGCTCCTACCCAGAAATATGCAGAAACATCTACGCAAATGGTTTAGCATTATAATAGGGACGTCTGGAGTTTGTGAAAAAGATCTGACCCAGGATATACAATTTAACAATACTTTTTGGATTCATTTTTGATGCATTTAGAAGTGGAAGGCAGTTAATTTTCTCAGTAAAGAGCAAGTACTACTCATTACGTAAATGACTCTTTCATGCTGTAGCGCTTACTTCCCCTGGGCTTGCTGTCCTTCATGCAGTAACACATTCTGTACAGTGCATTGTATTCACAGTACACATCAAATTAACTGTACACTCAAATAAACTTCTTAACCGCTCCATTCTGCATTGTGCAAACAGATGTTCACATGGTATAAAGTGCTTTGTATTGTTCATTTAAGCAGCTAGCATGACTGTAGTACAGATATTAGCTAGACCATGCCTGACAGGGTTGGCTTTAGGGAGAAAAGGGCCTGGTGGTCTTGGCCTCCCCTGGAAGGGAAGGGGCTGGGGTGCTGCGCTGTGCTGACGAAGCCCCCAGAAGTGGCTGCATCTCATCTGAATGCGGAGTCCAAGGCTGTGGCACGGCCACGCATCGTCTGGAAATGAGAGAAATCTGCATAGGGTTGACATCACGTGTCAGCATGCTGTCTGATTACAAACCATGCCTACAGAGATAACTCTGCGGTCCCCTAGCCTAGCCCATGGAGAAAATAACTGTGCTTTATAAAAATTATTTGCATTCCTCCCTGGAGAGTCTGTTGATCCATTTTTTTTAAAATTATTTTTTTTATTTATAGATGATGACAGATGACAGCCAGTCAGGTTGTCAGGTGGCTCTGCCATTCTCTAATTCCAGAGCACGCTTCCTGAGGAGATCTGGCACTGGTGCCTTAAGCTTTCTGCTATTAACTCTGTCCTGGAAAGACTGCTTCAGTGGGTGTTCCTGCATCTGCCTTTCCTGTGAGGGGACAGTATTCACTCTTCAGGAAGCGTTACCACACAGTGCTGTCTGGGAAACTAGTTTCAGCCTTTTACTTAAAATAGGAGAGAAATGTCAAGAATATGGGTAGAAGAGACTCAATAGGAGGAAATAAAGCTTGTATTTTTATCCTCAGTCTTCAGGACTTCATAACTTTTACATTTTCAGGCTGAAATAGCTTAGCTTAACTTATATTTATATATTAATTTCTCCATTTTAAATTCCCAGTAAAATCCCTGCACCTTTTTTTAACCACAGCATATATGTGTGTGTGTGTATACACACTTCTACAATTAGAGAACATCTGATTTTTATGCAAAAGTTGTGAAAAATTGTAGAGCTGAAGTGAGATGGGATATAAAGTCCCAAGTTTGACATCATGAGTCTGGTCTAAAAGTTCTGGTCAGCTTGAACATTAGCTTTATTAAAACTGTTTGTGAAATGTAGTGTGATGTGCATTAATGATTTATCTTAGCTGGTAAAGTACCTAGCTAAGAAAAGCGTGTTTGCATGCATCTGAAGCTGCCTAACTTAGCTGCATGCTGAAAAGTATACAAATAACACACAGGTTTAAGAGGTGGTGTACTGTTTTTAGAGGGTATACTGGTAGTTGACTTTAGAGGTGCTGAATCTATGTCTAGATAATGAATGTGAGATCAGGAATCAATTGCATCTAAATTTCCAAACTGTTGTCATTGTTTTATTCTAGCCAATAGAATCTTCTTATTATCATCAAATTCTTTTTATAGACTTTATTACACAAAATAGAGGGGGAATGATTTAAAAACCTCTATGTGCAAACTCTGGGAAATAATGTTTATTTTTGAAAGGTTAATTTTAACTTTTTTCATCAAGTGTATACTCATTGATAGATCAGAGATGACACATTATCAGTAATAGATTCCACAACAATGAGTTTAAAGAATAAGCAAGCCTAATGCATTTTCCAGATGTTGTCAGCAGAGGTGCTGCAGTGCTCTAGATGAGAGAGTGGCAGGATGTTGTCTGTAAACGTAAGTAAAGAATGCATCTGTTTAAAATGTCAGGTCTTTGTACAGGTATGAATCTGGATTGTACATCCTTACATAGCTTGTCAACAACGTAAATAAGAGAAGAATCAGGCCCTAGAGCTACTATTGGCAAAGTGTGATTCAATGAAAGGAGTAATCCAGTTAAATGAAAAGGCCTCTGTATGTGGAATTACTCCAAAATGTAATTCATAGAACAATGTGTGCTATTGAAATGTAGTTTAAAAAAAAAGGAAGAAAAAAGAGCTGTTCAAAGGGTTCTTTTGTATCACCAACTCATGCTTTTAGGAGTAGTTCCCAGCTCACAAGATGTACAGGGAGAGGAGGGAGAGAGGGAGGAAGGAAGGAGAAAAGAAAATTTTCCCACAAGGTAGAGCACCAGCTCCACAGGTGCTATAGCAGTGGTGAGGTTCCCAAGGTCCTGAAGCACCTACCCTGCAACAGGCCAGAGGAAAGAAATGAAGAACAGGAGAGTAGACTCCATTGCCAAGGTTCAGCCCATCCCCATTTGTTATGTATTTTATTCATTTTACTGTCTTTTAAAAAAGAAGTGGTCCTTGCCAGATATCACGGCCTTGCAGCAGCCAGTCAAAGTTTTTAGAGCTCTTGTGTTGTAATAGGATGGTGACTGTGTGCAGGGCTGCATAGGCTGTAGGGCCTGAACCTGTTTGGTTTTGTTTGGATTCTCTCCCAAGACTGAGTTCAAGTTCCGCTGTATGCAATGGGATAAGCTAATGTGCATTACATGTGCGTGTAAATGCTGCAAAAGAAGCTTGTTAGCGTGACTAATGTATGCAACAAGGGAGACCACACGTCTTGAGTGTGCAAGTACTGAGGCTGTTTTCATTGCTTAATAAGAGTGCCTACTTAAGGTTGTTTTTTCCAGAATTTCAAGTTGTATGTTCTTAGATTCTTAGGATAATTCAGGTTGAAAGAGACATCAGGAGGTCAGCTAGTCTAACCTTTTTCTCAAAGTAGGATCAGCTGTGAGGTCAGTCCAGGTGACTTAGGGCTTTGCCCCAGCCTGGTTTTGAAAACCACCAAAGTTGGAGACTCCATCGGCAACCTGTTCCATTGCATGTCCTCATGGTGAAAAAGTTATTTCTACTACCTAGTCTGAATCTTTCTTGTTTCAGTTAACGTCTGTTATCTCTCGTCCTCCCACGAGGCACCACTGTGAAGAGCCTGGCCCTGTCTCCTTGGTGGGCTCTTCATGTTGAACAAGCCCAGTTCCCTCGGCTTCTCCCTCACAGGGCAAGTGCTCCAGTCCCTTGACCATCTTTGTGGCACTGTGCTGAACTTACTCCAGGTTATTCATGTCCGGTTTGTATTGGGAGCCCAAAACTGGATGCAGTTTTCTACAGGTGGTCTCATGAATGCTGAGTAGTACAGGGGGACAATCATGTCCCACGAGCTCCTGGCTGTGCTGCTATTAACGCAGCCCAGGATGTTGTTGGCTGCCTTTGCTGCCAGAGCACGGTGATGGCTCGTGCTCATCCGCCTTTAAGCATTTTTTTTGGTAGTTTCTTTGTTGCGATAATGTTCCAATATGTAAATTTACGAATACCAATTTGCATCCTTTTCAAGTTGTCTTTTTACCAGGTTCATAGGCAGAAGGTTTTTGGAAAGCCAGGAATTTGACAGTATATTTTTTGGTTGGTTTGTTTGAAGAAACCGCAAGAAATCTTTAGGTCTGGATCATTTAAAATGATATCTGCACGATTTGATTGCTGTTCATTACTGAGACATCATTTAAAGTAGCAAGAGGAAATTCCATCTCTAATGTATATTTCAAGGCCAGAAATCACTATCGTGATCATTTTGCTTGAATTTCACTCAGCACCACTTACAGTTTGCCCAGTAGCTTGTGGCTGAACCAGAGCATGTATTTTAGAAAGGCAGTTTGTTTTGTTTAAGTCCTTGGCATTGCTTTTAAAGCTGACATTGAAGGTACTTGACAGCTTTGGGATGTGGTAAACAATCAGCCTATACACTAGCCTATTGGCTGTCTGTAGAAACACAGATTTATGCTAGTGTTTTACTGGCAGACTATCAGAAATACATTGCAAATGTTTTTTTCTTTTGGTTCCTACCTTCAAGAATGTGTATATATATGTAAGCGATTTGTTCTTTAGAGACCTGTTGCCTAAAGAAGGCAGCGCCATCTGGCTTTTTGTTTCTTCTATCGACTGAAGACTTGATGCAGTATATCCAAAAAATTCCCAATATAGCCAGTTTACTAGTACTGTGTTACCAAGTTCTCACTTCATTAGGTGCTTACGCCTGCAATTATTTCCCATTGTTGGCTTTTCATCTTTTATTTGCTGAGTGACTTTTGTATTCTTATTAAATCTTGATGGTTGCACTGGTTGTGAGTAATCTTCTCTGATTTAGAATATAATAATCAGGGAATTAAACTGTAAGCCATTAATAGGTCCTAAAACAAAGAAAAAAAAGTTATCAAGAATATCATAATGTCAATTACATAGCCCAAATATAAAAACATCCTTCTGTTTACAGGGTATTTGTTGTAATACATTTTAATCTGCTTTTGTTGTAAGCTTTATGAGGAGCTACATGGAATGTGAGTTTAGGGTAACTGCACCATTAAGATGCACATTTTACCTTTTACACTTTGTCTGCTGTGTTCGTTTCTGCCATCTGCTGAACTGTGCTGCAAACACCTCTGGTGAATGCTCATGTTACTCACATGAAGTAGTGGAGCATCGGTCCAGTGTTGCAAACTGAAATACTGAGGTATGGAGGAAATGAACCAGAAAAGATAAAAAATGTTTTATTGGGGCATAGATAGATGGGTTTTACATTCAAAAATGTGATTTTTTTAAAACCCCTACCCAGTTGGAGATTAAAATCAATAGCTGTGCTTCTACCTAAAGTCAAGAACTGCTCTCACTGAGAATCTTCATGCTGAAGCCAGACTGAAATCTAAAGGCTGGTTAATTCACCACCCTGAGGGCTCTGAGGATGGAGCTCTGTTTCCCATCTACCCTAGGGAATGTGCAGTTTGTATTGACAAGACTGGAATCCCTCGAGAGTGAAGGGGTAAGACGCTACTTTACTTTCAGACATGGTCCTTAGAGGAGGCAAGTTGATAGTTCTAGATAAAAATTTGGAGTTATGCCCAGAAGTGGGAGGTCCAAGGTCACAGCCTGACATGGAGCTGCTTAGTGGGTGCTTTGGGGAGCACAGGGAAAGCCAATCCGAAATCACATTTTCCACGATCCAGCAAATTTTTCTGGGAGTGGTGGCATGACTTCACTGTGAGAAGTGCTGAGCACTCCATCTAGCAGAGCATGAACGCCATTGTTACAGTATTTGGGGCACAGGTTTGAACCTGTCTATTGGGAAAGGAGTTGAACATAGCTAAGTACTCTAACAATGACACTGCTGCAGTTTAAAAGGGAAACACCGTTGTTTCTTTATTTTAAAATAT